>NC_052105.1:579406-598183 GCF_012273895.1 Zerene cesonia | reverse complement strand
GTACAGGTGGAGGGATGTATATTTTAAAATTTGTACGGCCTTATGAAATACACCAAACTATTTTATACACATTCAATATATTACTTTAGCATGGAGTCGGATTTCAATGAATTTTATTTTTATATTAACAATTTTTAAAAATTAGATTTGAAATTACGTTTTAAAATATTTATTTCCGTATTTGTTTTGAAGGTTTTTATGGAAACGTGAGTCCACGAACGCTTTCTTCGTTCATCAGTCGCCCGGCAACTCTTTGTATAGTTTAAATAAGTTTTATATTGATTTTACGTATACTGCGTTGGCGTTACTGCCTCGGAATATAAAAGTACAATAAATAAAGTTTAATCAGTAAGAAAACTTTATAAATATATTATAAAAAATTGCATCTCGAAAACTCTTAATTTAAAGAAAAAATATAAAAAACCGAAGGCAATAAAAAATAAAAATAAAAACACAAAAAAATCTTAAAAATGATAAAAAAATCCAAAAAAAAAAACTAAAAAATAATTGAGGAAAATTCTTAAAAAAAAGAATTTTTACATAATCAGCGCATCCACGGCGGGCGGGGCTCGGAGCCGCGCCGCCGTTGGAGTCCAATCGATATAATCTTTCCCCGATCCCACAAATTTGTTTTATTTAAGCAGTTTGTATTCGAATCTAACAAGTAATATTAAGCAAGTTGCGGAATGTTTTCTATTTGAATCTTATCTATTGGCTATTATATACGGGGTGCTAATAATCACTGCCACTGTATTGAGTAATTTATATGTAAGGCAGGAGGTACACGAGTATTGGCTTTCTTGTTTACAGATTCGATGGGTTTAAATGGCGGCTTCACATCCGTTTTGATTTATTTTTGGATAATTATCAGGAAGTTGTTAAAAACTTAATTGGCAGATCTAACTACAATTAATCCATGTTGTAATCCCATAATCATGTTTCAAGTTTTTTTATTCATACACGCTACGCTATCTATTACGTAGCCGCTGTTTTAAAATCCATTCACACGAAATGTATCAGTTTGTGTTTCAAGAGAATAAAGTGCAAATTTACAAGAATCTATTGCTTCGATTGTCGACCGGCGTTTATACTCATTTGCAGTTTATTATATTGACACAAGCAAGGTTAACATTGTACAAAATTTATTGTAAAATATATTATTAAATATATACAAACTGCCACCAAAACGATTTTTATTTCAAACTCCATAAAGATCAGGGTTTTAGGTTTCGAAACAACACTAGTGATTGCAATTTGCAGGTTATTATGCGATATTTTAAGACATTTTCAATTGTCTCATAAGATAAATTTTAACGCCGAGGGTATTTCTTGTGAATTAGGCATTAATTTATTTTTTATGTATGTTTTTAGGTATGAAATAAATTCCAAATTCAAAATTAAAGAGGTCATTGTAGTAGCATTGTAATAGGTAAATTAGATGATTTTGTTATATAATTAGATGTCGGTGGATCTTTGCAGCATTGTTCAGTTACACCGAGGTAATGCGGATTTCTATAATATATATGAATTTTAAAAATCAGTTCTGCGGATCTAGATCACAAAGTTCCTCGTGAATACACCACAGATTAGAGCTAGTTATTCTGTGAATACACGTGTGTATAATAGGTAACGATAAAGTTTGCCCTGCGACCCTTTGATACCTAATTGTCTACAAAAAGTGGGAGGAGCATTAGCTACGTAAGTTTTTCTGAATTAATAATTATTATGTCGCGTAAGTTAGTGATAGTCATTGAACCTTACCCGACAATACAAAGTATCTATATGAGCGATTATTTTAAATTGTTGGTCTCTATTAATTGACCTTAGTTTGACTCACGTTTAGTTAGGTACACTTAGATAAATAATTTTATGTAAATAGTAATCATTTTTAACAACTAGATAAGACTAAGCCTCCTTAAAATTTTCAGAACTAGAAAAAATTTAAATGGAACCAGTATGCCAGACAGGCACCAGCTTTAAAACGGAAAAGAATCAATCAATCAGAATCAGTCATCAGCAATAAAAAGATACAGTCGAATTGAGAACCGCCTCCTTTTTTTAAGTCGATTAACGACATGTATATTATAAGTTTTCTGTATAATATATATTGTTTGGTGGAACTAGGTAAACATTTCAAATAAAACGGTAATCCTAAGCATTGTGTATTTTTTTTTATTTGCGAAGTGCTTACCGCAGATTACTAAATAGTTATTAGGTTTTTTATGTCATAGCGGGCAACTAAACTGGTGATTGACCTAATGATAAGCGATCACCACCCATAAACATTCGCAAAAGTAGTGCCTCTGAGAATGCGCTGTCCGCTTTTATGGGATAAAGAATAGGGAAAGGAATGACAACTGGAAAGAAATAGAAGACTGGGAATGGTGACTTGCTATCGCCTCGCGAGGCAGCGATTTGTGACGTAAAACGCTTTCGCAGAGCAAGCGAATGGCGATCAAACATGTTACTCATAAGGAGAGGTAAGTTCATAGAGCATTAGCAATATACGTTTGCTGATTCAACATGAACGACGTGCAACCAGCATTATTAATATAGAATGTTTCAATATAAAAGCGCGCGCTTACTGCAAAAATATTTAACTACTACTTACTATTACTAACGTACCTTTGACTTTATGAGCTTTGAGCATCCCTTTTTATCGACGAAATATTGTGCACGAGTGTCGGACATAGATCAAGAAGAAATCATTTCGGAAAGAAAGAGCAATCGCCCGTATTTTTAAGAGAACTCGACTTATTTCTCCTTTTCGAGCTATTGCTTAGACAGTAGGCACTAACAATAATAATAAATAGAATAAGATAGATTCTAGGAAATTAATTTGTTGATTATTAGTTAGATCTGCTTACGTAATGATCACACTAATAATTGCAATGTATTTTTTTTTTCTTACGTTGAATAATAATATAATAATTTTTACCAGAAAATTTTATAAGTAACTATTGTAAATAACCATTTGTTAAAAATATTTAAATTGACTGCCTCGACATTAGATGAACGATTTTCACGTCGCCAATTTTACGCTGAAGGCCACCAAACCCATAACCAATAAATAAAATATATTTTTACTTGCATTTTTAGTAAGCAAAGTACAGAGTAAAGGTCACTACGTCTAAGTAGGTTTAAGCTCAGTTTGGTTATAAGATCGGAAAAACACCGACACCCCACAGTTGTATCCGGACGCTGAAGTAAGATGGAGTCAGAACGGAAGAATAAATTGTTACAAGTGTATCCAAACACACTGGATGAAGTCCGCAAGGAAATAAACCTGGGCAAGCCAGGCGAGATGGAGCAGGCGGTCAAACTGGTGAGGGAGTGGATTCAGCAACAGCCGCATTTCAAAAAAAAGGATTTCAGTAAGTTTTTTTAATGCACTTTTATGAGCCCATATGTTTGAATGTTTATATATAACCATTTAGACTCGATTTTGACAGATTTTAATATTATTCAAACTTTGTACACTTATCAAGGATATCTTATTATTTTATTATCCTGATGGGTCGCCAGGATTTAACAATTTCTTTACATCTGTGATAAAGGCAAATGCGACTATTTAGTTGACGTTTTTTATTTTTTTTATTTTTTTTTAACCGTATTCCTTCATCACTTTTACACGCTAGTCACATTTGTATTACCCTTTCGAGCCTGACTTGATGATGAACAACCCCTTACCACCACCTAGCAAGATATGTTAACAGCTTGTGAAAATATATAATAGATCAAAAAATATACAATGACATAAAGAACCTTCTCTTTGAAATCGGTGTAAAGGAAATCTATATCAAATTAACGAATATAATCAATTTAACTTGTTTTTTAACACGTTGACTACCTTGGTTATCAGGATTTGTCGTAATAAAAATTCTAAACTAAACGAGAAATTTATCATAAATATTCAACGATACTTAATAGGGCATTAGACGAAATAATCTTAAACTACTAACTAATTTTAATTTCTAACAGCACGGCGCCTCGGCTTTGCCCTTGGTAGATATTATATACATGGTAGATATTAAGCCTAAAACTTCAATCAACAATACCACAATATATTTAATATTGTTGATCGAAGCCTATGACACTTAGTAAAAAAATCGTTCAAATAGTTTTTGTGAGAAAACATTGCATACATACATAAAAACACTTTTTAGCTCTATATAATATCAGTCTTCATATATCATATCCTAACAACTGTAACTGAGAAAAGGAATGTTTTAATTAATATTACTTGACCAAAGGGTTTGTCTATTTGTTTGTCCGTCCGTCACAAGGCTATATTTATCTATGTATTTAATGATCCGTGATGGTTACACAGACAGACAGATACTCTTAAAAATATATGGGACATTCTATATTTTAAAAAATACAACTGTTTTGTTTATATAAACAAGTTGCTTGAAATTGGGCTACAAATAGGGTGCTTCTGATAAATCTTAATAAAAAAAGCTTTTATTAAGATGATACCCTTATATTTCATAGTTTCTTCTTTAAATTATTAAGTATAACGTGCATATTTGAGGTTATTTCTTTAAGGATGTTAATATGACGTAATTCCGTTTGCGTCAGACAGACGGACAGACAAACAGTAAGACGGATAGCGTAGAAATGGTAATTGGAGCCCTTGGTAGTGTAGGCCCATACCGGAAAAGATTATATCATAGGCTTATCATAACAAAATAAAAAGTTATTTAAAACCACTCAGAATATTTGCATTTCTATCGAGGTGACGCGAAGGCTGGAATTAATATATTACAACTTTTATATTTTACGCTTTTAATTAATTACAAATTATAATAAAACTGTAATTAAAACATCATTATTGTGTAGGCCGCAGCTGATACGTAATAAAGCAGAATTGTAACTAATGTTAAACCAATAAAAAATATTTTGTTTATCCGAAATATGTACATATTAATAAACTGAAATAATAAACGATAAACATATACACACATCCACATTAGCAGAGCAGTATATTATGCCGACTGAGCGAAGTTAGCAATGTAACAAAGATTAAAAAAAAATGAAATGAGAAATTTTATACGTCGTTTTGTTGTTTCTACGTATTTTTTCCGTAATCAGCGTTTGCAAAACTATAAGACCGAGCATCGTCAAGACACCCTGTACACTTAAGATCTGCTTTCTGCTAAGCAACTTATTGTTGCGCACTCAGATTTATAGATTGTATTTATTCTACAGCTGATACGTACATCGAGGCGAACATAGTGGCAAGTAAAGGGTCCACGGAGCGCGCCAAGAAAGCGATAGACAAGGCCTGCACAATGAGAACGTTGTGGCCACATTTTTTCAATGTGAAAGATATAAGAACAGAATACGCAGAAATCCATGACATTGGGTAAGCTTAGGTACTAGTATAGTATTATAGTTATCTGCGGCTTAGGGTTAGTTTTCCTTGTAACATACTAAAAGTAATCAATAGTTTCTGACAAGCACAATGCGAATAATGTGGTAATATAGTTTTATCTTTTGTCTTTACAGTATTTTAACAAACCATTTTATTTTTTGTTATTTAAATGACTCTTCTCTGTAAAATAGGTGGGCGAATGTTGGTAAGTAAAAGCACAGATAACAAGACTATAAAAGGTTCTGAATTCCAATCCCGTAGGAAGCAATGAGAAATACTACATAATAAAACAAAGTCGCTTCTTCTTTTTTCCGCCGTCTATGTGTCTGTATGCTTAGATCTTTAAAATTACACAACAGATTTTGATGTTTTTTTTTAATGGACAGAGTGATATGAGAATAAAATGAAAAGGGAGTAAGTTTTACTTTGAATTTAACATCAGCGAAGCCGCGGGCAATAGCTAGTAAACTATAAAGAGCAGTGCTTGATACCGCATACGAAAGTCTACAAAGGAAGACAATTACATGTAGTAATTAAAAATATTCCTTATTTCTATGTCATATAAGGTTGTAAATATCTCGTTTGATTTAGTCGTGTTGTAGTTAGATAGCTTTTGTAATTTATACACATTAGAATTCTAATTTGTACATATTAATCTTGATATATATAAATTATGTGTCACGTTGTTTGTCCGCGATGGACTCCTGGACTACCTACTCAATAGATTTTAAACATATTTGCATACCATGTGCAGTTTGCTCCAACTTCAAAGAAAGGATTGTTTGTCAATTTGACTACCCGGACGGAGCCAGGACACAGCAGCCACTAATATTATAATAATTACTTTATAAAATTTGGCAAATATTTTAATTTTTTTCTTCATTATTATCAACACTTTTTCAAATACGAAATCCGAATATTAATAAACATATCTTTTAAGCTATAAAGTTAAATTATTCGCTCGTAACTTTTTTGTGACAATTAATTTAAATAATTTAATCGATACTTCTATGCAAATCATATAAAGCTAAAGGTTTTGTTTATTTGAACGCGCAATTATCACGGGACTACTGGTCCGATTCCAAATATTGTTTCTCCTTTGGATACGTATACGTACCACGGGCGATTCCGGGCGGAGCTCTAGTATAATATATAAATAACGGTACTTTGATTTTATTCAGTATGCAATTTTTATTGACATTGACGGTTTTTTACACGAAAAAAGTACAGAATAAATTAAGATATAATTTAGTATGCAGATTGTACCCTGTAAATCACTACTTACCATAGAATACATTCTGATAACACAAAAATAATCTTGTTTTACACACATATCTCTTACCTATCCGTTAGTGTAACAATGATGACTTGCAGGTCTCTCGCCATCATGCCGCAGCTCACCAAAGAGCACCACAGGATCGTGTACATCAACTTTAACAAACCAATAACCAAATCAACCCAAATATTGCAACATTACAAATTTGGTTGCTGTGTAAGTATAAGCAGAAAACATTAAAATTGAAAGCGATTCTTATAGTGGTCACACATATGATAATTACTGTATAGTAGTTTCCATGAAGTATTGCGAGAAAACAATAATAGATATGCAAAAGTTTGTTATTATTTATATTTTCCTGCATTCAATAGACAATTTATTTTGCACTATTGAGATACTACCAGCTGCTCATGAAACGTCCAGATATTTACCGTAATGGGAAATACTAAAATTGAACATGTAACAAAAAAATGTTGAATTTTTGTTCTGCTTAACGTTATAATTGCTCAAGTCGGTTTACATGTTTGTTACCCTTTCACGGATAAAGCAGCAGTTTGGATAAAATTTGTAGCAAAAATGGTCGATGCTCCATGATAATATTGGTTTTGCCTTGGGGGAGTCTACGGACTTCTATTAACAAAACATCCCCTGAAGGTTTAAAATAGGGAATAGATGTTTTTGTCCTTACTATAACCGCGAGTGATAAATTGAAATCTTATGGTTTGATCCAGAAAGATGTCCTCCTGCTGTACGTCTAGACAGCTCCCTTTATTTTAAACATCGACAATGTGTGACCATGTGAAATCCCTTTGAAAAATTCTGTGCGTGTATATCCCCCGATGTCACACGAGATACATCAAAAATTTCTCCCTCCCTCCGACTGTTTATATCAGGCACGTAAATTCGTATCTATTTAGTATTCACTGTTGGCCAGGACATAATTGAAATACCTTTTATCCATTTCCTGCATTGCTATTTATATTTCTTAAGAATCTAGTTTATATTGTTTATCATGTACTTCTAATAATGCTAAGACCTAACATACCCAAGCATATTTAATTACTCACATAACTTGAGTATGATTAGCCAGCTGTTTTACAGCTGCTGTAGTGGTAGTAAAAATCGCTGTGTACTAGTAGGTACTAGATAGATATTAGAGATTAACGATACTATACTATTGTCAATCACCCATAATCAAATACAAAAATATTATTTAGGATTTAAAATTTCTCGTAGATGATTTTCATTTGTTATTTTTTAAAATATTTAAGCCTACTAAAATAAATTGAATTGAAAAGTCATAATAAAAAGATCGTAATTTTCCTTTTCAGATAGTGGATTCCTTACGGAGATTTGATGTTGTCGGCAATATTCAATACATCCTGGACATGAGACAAGCCAATATGGCGAACTTTTTAACATCCTTTAATTTAATGGAATTTCGACAAGCGTATTCTATTTTTATTGTAAGTAAATTACCTTCATTAAAAACAACTTACATTGCTGATCTCATATCGATATAATATGTAGGTATTCTCATGTGATGATTGTATCAAACCATGTATTATTATTTAATTTATAATATAATTTACCTCAAGTTGAAATGTAAAACCAGTTGTAGTACAACATAGTAAGCTGTAATAAAAAAAATAATAAGTTATTGATGTACAATAACAAATTTTTTCAGGATTGTTACAGTTTCCGAATAAAGGGAATTCACGTTGTTTCCTCTTCTCGACTAGTGGAGAGTTTTATTGGAATATTGAAGCAAATATTAAAACCCAAATTGATATCTCGCCTGCACCACTATCCCGACAGTGATGGGCTGATCAAGGTGCTTGGCAAGGAATATTTGCCTTCAGATGCAGGCGGAAATCAGAAATCTGCAAAAGAAATTCAAGGTAACTTTAATTTTAAGATTTATTGAAATATGGCTACAGCATTGCGACTATTAAGCCGTACAGGAAAAACAATAGGCAATTACGAATAGCATGTACTTTTATAAGCAAGACGTGGAATTTACAATGCACTTTGTGCATAATATATTATATACCTAAACATTTACAAAATTTCACAAAAAAATGTGATTGAAAAACAAATTTGATGTATTCTAAAAACAAGAAGATAATTTATAACAACATTCTAATGAGTTCCGGCACCGATAATATAATAAAATTTCAATTTCTGCCTCTGGTACTTACCACCCTAAACACCTATTTATTTTGTGTTCTTGGCAAAATAGTCCCTACCTACCTATTATTTACATGAATTATATAGAGGTCCTGGATAAGATTTCACTACTGTAAATTTTCATTAAAAATTTTAAACTTCCGTCTTCACAGATGGAAGCTAATCCTATTAATATTATAAATGCGAAAGTTTGTAAGTATGGATGTATGGATGTTTGTTACTCTTTCACGTAAAAACTACTGAACCAATTGCCATGAAATTTGGTACGTAGACAGCTGGATAACTGGAATAACATATAGGTAACTTTTTATTCCGATATTCCTACGGACTTACGCGGGTGAAACCGCGGGGCACAGCTAGTCATCAATAAATATTTATTAGTCTGTTTTGTTTTATAGATGATTGGATTGAGGCATTGAGTTCCAAGGAAAATATGGAGTATTTGCGTAACATTAACGAAGGAGGGACCGATGAAAGCCTACGATTAAAGTCCAGTTTCAACGAGGATTATGCGGGAATGCCTGGCAGCTTTCGACTACTTACTGTAGATTAGATTTTTTGTGTTAATAAATTTTTTCATTTAATTTTATAATTATGTGTTGTGAATACGTTTTTTACTACGCGGTTAATGTGATTTAACTTAGCTAATAAACTGTGTAATTTATTATAACTTTTTTTCTTTAACATCCTTGGCTGTGACATGATTGTTTTTGCGTTCATTATAATGACGTCCATATTTTATCTATCACACCTAACCACATTAATGAATATTATATGAACTTTATTAATGTACTTATATAATTGAAGTCGTTTGAACCTTTGATCATTTATTTAAAATGACTGCCTATTTTAAGAAACCCCTTCAATTTTATAAGACACACTACATATATAAGATACAGCCACTCGAATGCAAACACACGCGGGTTGATGGAATGATTATGAATGCTAATTTTCAAACAATTTAAAAAAAGTAGATTAGATCCGTCTGTATGTTTTTTATGTTTCTTACCTTATAACTTTTTACTGATTGAACCATTGTAATTGCTTATTTTTTATTAGAAATGGTTATGGGAAGAACATAATAAGCGGGAAGTTTTGTAAAAGAAACAATATTTACATAATTTTCTTTATTGACATTAATATTCAAAGTACGGTACGTTACAAAAGAATTTCTTTCTTAAAGTATATTAAAATAAAATCTTCGAGTAGATTCAATTTCAAAGAAGCTAGTGAAACTAGACTGAAAACTGAACTTATAACAAATAACATCACACACTGTTTATTTCTATTATTTATTCAAAACCACAATATTCTTTAATGGTTTGAAGTATTTAGAACAAATAAATGTATTTATTAGTATTACAAAATGTGTACCTAACCTGGGTTTAACAAAAAAAAAAACCTTGGATTACTATAAATTTCACGTACAAAGCTTCTCGTAAGAACGAAAGCCGAACTGACTGAGATAAACAAAGCGACTGCCGCTGCGCAATCGACAAAAAGGAACTAACTTTACAAGTCAAAATACTGCGATCCTAAAAATAAAACCTTATTCTATCCGACTTAAGACCACTCTTTTGACCGGCGCGTCTCCCTGTCAATTCGTATAATATATTAACTAATACTAAATAATTAGAACATTATAGCCTAGTGCTATATTACGGCGTCGTCTATGAGAGCAATTTCGTTTTTATAAACAAACAAAGTACCAAATTTCGTTTTCGATAAGCGAAGTTTTGGCTAGTAAATAAGGGGTTTGATTAATGATTATTATTGTTTATGTCATTACTAACTCCAGGTCGCTCTCAGAGGCGACGCGAACCTATCTAAACACGCTAGTACTGGACAGATCGATCGATGCCACAAAAATATTTAACCGATGTGACAATAAAGTATGCGCTCACAAAATATAGTTACACTAAATCTATCTGTTGTTTGAGACTAAAAAATATCTTAGAGATACTTCATTTAATATGTTTTTCCGTTTACTCAAAAGCATTTCAAGTTGAAAGAGTTTATTTACAGAAAGTTTCAATAATCGAGAGAGGGTCTATATCTATGAAAATATCAGAGTCAGTCAATTATTAAACGACGCAATATCGTCTCAAAGTAAAATAAAACAATATACATAATATAACTTTAAAGGAATATAACACCAGGTTTGGTGCGATGCTGAACCGACGCTGGTGTAACTCTCGACTTGAGGGTGAATAATAATAAAATATAATGAAACTCTGCTATGTACAGGTGCTCATTTCTTGGCGGACGAATTCTCCGCTTCTATCTTCTCCTCCGTTTTCACAATTTTACCTTCGCCTGAAAGCAATAATACAGTTCATTAGTTTTTTTATGTCATTTCATTTTATATTTATCAAATATAAAAACGTTAAAAAAATTATCTTTAAATAACCATAAATACGCAATGTAAATACAACAGAAACATGCAAAGCATCAGAGCTCTCAGAGCTGGTCGTGTAAACCAAAGAAGTAGGGTGACGTACCGTTGGGCGTGTCGTGGTCGTTGTCGGTGTTGGAGCGCCTGCGCTTGCGCGGGAACTTCCAGCCCGCGCCCGCCTTCAGCTTCGGCAGCGGCTGCATGTCCAGCACCTGCGCAACGTTCGACCGTTAAAACATTGGGATATATCTCCATTTATAAAACCAATATTTTAATTAAGGCGTTCTTTTCCATACTGCAACAATAGTCTTATTTTCTTACGACTTCTACGACTCTATGAAATAGAATATTCCATTAAAAACAACATAAATTTTGCGCATCAAATGGTTGTCCATACTTTGTGTATCTGTCGGAAGGCGATTTGTCGCAGGAATTGCTGCGCGGACGCCGTGAGGTCCTCACGCTGCTGCGGCGCCAGGTTGCCAAGCGCGTCCTGCACATGTGCACAATATCAATGTTAACTTTATCATATCACAAAAACACAGTTTTCACACACTAGGTTAATACAAGTTTCGTTCGGAAAACTCACCACGAGGTCCTTCTCGCAGGGGTCCCTGAGGCCGGGCCCGTGCTCCAGCAGCAGGCCGCCCGCCACCGCCTCCATGACGCGGCGCAGCGCCTCGCCCGGCGACAGCGCCGCGCCCGCCGACTGCATCACGCCCGACACCAGCAGCTCCATCGCCTGCGCGCACACGCACTCGTCACTCATACGAACCCAATGCGAACGGATCAAAATGATTAAGTACTTTTCGAAATAACTGAACAGAATTTGCGACATCCTTCCCTGAACTATCCCAGACAACACTCGTGATGAAATGATTGGCTTAAACTACGTCCGTAATAAATGACTATGTCACGGAAAATAACATCTTCCAAGCATTAATATACAATTTAACAAATCCGTAATACTCTATTCTAATTCTAAAAATCTAAATTTAATATAATGCAAAATTTGTCAAAAGGAGGTGTAACTCACGTAGGGATTGAGCGGCGTCCAGTTGGGTATTCTCCGGCAGAGGTCGCGCATGATGCGGATGATGATGACGCAGGACTGCAGGCTGGCCGCTCTAGCCTGCGACACACAGCGCGCTCACACAACAGCCTCGCCCATTTCGCTATTTACTGCCCCGCGCCATTGGCGGGACACTTCATGTTCCAATCCTAACATTCTACCCTCATTTGCAACTTACTATTTTTATTGTCCAGACGTAAAATACTCCAATGAGACATCGGAAAGTAGAACCTACTATATGTTATAGGGTATATTTAGACTAAGGAAACAAAAAAAAATGCTAAACCAACACTTCGTCTAATTCTTATTTTTAAATGTGAAAATATTTTTTATTTTAGTCTAAATTGTGCCCTTCAACAAATTAATGAGAAACTACTTTATCACTTTGCCTATGAAAGGATTTTCGGATAGGTTGTTAGGATCAAAACTAGAACAAGCCCCGTCAATACGCGATACCATCAGAGCAATAAATATTCACCTATTTTATAACATTTTACATTCCTGTCTCCCGGCGGCCTTCGAAGTGCGCAGACGCAGTTTACAACTGACGACAAGCACTTGTAGCCACATGTTCAGGGGAGGGGAATATTTATCGATTTTCTCTAATTTACTACATTAAATATGAATTTTATATAAAAAAAAATAAAAACAAACATGTGACTAAAAATAGGTGCGCAATAAATCTTTAACTAATAATGTGTATATAGGATATAAAATTGCGCTCACAATTCACAAAAAGCTGAGTAATTTATATGAAAATGAGTCGCAATGCGGTGCAAGTTGCTGTATATATTTTATAATAATTTGAAATATAATATTGATATATATTCAGTGATAGTCAAATATTGCACCTCTGTCACGACGCAACAACACACATTAGTAAACAAATAAATAAGATGTATTACGCACGTTAAAGCTCAATAACATTCCTCCGCTACGCCGCATCCCAGGATCAGATGCGAAAATTCAAATTAATGTATACCGTCAAACTGAATAAGGTACGAACAGCACGAGTGCGAAGTCATCTTGCGAGGGACGCAGCGTACGGAGGCTGGGTCGCCGTAAGTAAAGTAGCAAGTACCTGGAACCATTTGGCGTGCCGAAGGGCGGCCAACGCGTCCAAACACTTCTGGCGCGGGAGCACATCCTTGTCGTCCCGCTTTATGTCGCCGCCCTCTAGCGACAACAAAGGGTGTTTGACCATCAGGCACCACGATACGGGGCAAACATTAGCCTACACCCTACCACCTACGCACAGCGTTACAACAGGGTGCCCACCGCGCTAGTATCAAACACATTCCGTCGCCCAACTACTAATAGCGCGAACTGATCTTCTGCTTACTTTATGTGAACTACAAAGATTCGAAAGTTAATCGGCCTTTACGCAATGTTAGGAATTAAGCGACAATATATACACTATAAAATAAATAGTGTGCACCCTGTACACATGTTCAAAACGAGATTTTATCGTTAACGGAATCAAGTTTCGATATAACGCTCATCATTCGCAATACTTATCAATACTAATTAAACAAAAATAAACTATAAACGTCTAGGCGAACGTGAAGAATACGAATATAACAGTAAAAATAGAAGTCGGGAGGGTATGTTTGCTCCGTTTCGGCAGTCCGCAATATAGCACCGGCTTTCGGTGGTATATTATGTGTGGATGATCAAAAATCCTTCTTCTCGCTGCTTATGCTACACCTAAAAATAAGCATCCAACACATTGCCCGGGCGGGCGGTAAACTTTGAACAAATTATCTTTTTTATAACACAAAACAGTACTCGTAATATACACACTAGGTTACGATCGAATGACTTAACATAATAATATATTATATAGATAGTTTGTTCGGACAGTTCTTTTGGAGCGGGTGCTGCGATTTTGATTACCAATTTCATCGGGTCTCTATTTAGTGGCAAAATGGATGATTTATATGAAATTGGTTTCGAAAATCGGTGGAAACGGTTCGGGGCCGGCGGCGTCGGCTCGTCGGCGGAGGCTTACCGTTGGGCTCGCGCATGACGGCCGACGTGAGGCTGACCAGCACGTTCACGTTGCCGTCCGACACCTGCACCGCGCCCTCCGCCGGCAGCAGGTCCACTTTGTATTTCGGTTCGTCGCTCGACCCCTACAACACACATCCGCTTGTGTAGTCATTCATTGTTGTGTTATCTTGACTATAAATGTTCGGAATTTGTGTGTGGTGTACTACTTTACAACTTGATGGCTGATATAATTTTTTATTACAATGTATTTTAATTTTAGTTATAATTTAAATTCCAAATCAAAACTTCATTCAATATTGTTATAACGTGGTTCATGGTGTATGCGTTGTGTGATGTGTGTGATGTGTGGGGGGGGAGGGCAAGGTGCGCACCTTGAGCCTGGCGAGGTGCGCGGGCAGGTCGGCGGCGACGCGCTTGAGCAGCGTGACGGTGGGGCGGTCGTGGCAGAGCACGACGAGGCGCACGTCGCGGTCGTGGCGCAGCAGCAGCCCCTTGGCGAGCAGGCCCACGCGCATGACGCCCTTGAGCGCGCGCGCGCCCGCGTCGCCCGCGCCGCCGCCCGCCGCGCCCGCGCCCGCGCCCCCCGCGCCCGCCGCGCCCGCGCCGCTCTCGCCCTCGCCCATGAACGAGAACCTGTCCGCCGATACGCGCTCATCAGCTTCTCTATATAACTTTATATATTTCACCTGACTTGCAAACGATGAGGATTGATTGAAATCAACAAGATAACTTGAGCGTAAAATTACGTTAGTAACCTGCTTGTGAATTTAAAAAAGGATTACTCAAAATATCATTCAGTTGATATAAACAAACTTTTTCCCGTAAATTCTCATCATAAACTGAAGTCAATGAACATTAAACTCACAATTGATTGTCACGACCGTCTTCCTTGCCTTCAGGTTTCTCGTCCTTCTTATCCTCTGTTTTAACTTGTGGCTTGGCTGGTTGACCCTGAAATATACATATTATTTTTAATATAATGTATTATATACACTATAAAAATTTCAACAGAAAGTTACATATAACTTTTCTAGCTTTTACATAGATTACAAAATGACAAATTTTCTTTGGCCTCTTTTTAATTAAACCGTTCATAATATTTCTTCGTGCCTTCGTGTATGATTCTGTTATGTGACCCTTATTTTTGCAAATAAACATTATGTACAACTAAAACGTATGAAATGGTTGGTGGAAACGTCACCTTGGGGCGCGCCTGGTCGGCGAGCGCGTCGGAGAGCGACTTGAGCGCCTTCTCGGTGTGCGAGACGGCGCGCTGGATGTGCTGCAGCTCGGCCTCCTCGGGGTAGATCTCGGCGTGGCGCGCCAGCACGTGCCGGTCGTCCGACGTCTCGGGCCGCCGCCCCACGCCGCCGTACCCCATGCCCATGCCCTGCGATGCCGGAAGCGATCATTTATTCAAGCTTCATAAGATGTCTTAACATAGTTTTACCTTTTACCACTAAATTTAATAAAAAATTAAACATTACCTTTAATGGGGAGTATTAAACAATCATGAATGTACTGTATTTCTTGGGTTAACATTAGATGAGAAACTAGAGAGGAGCCCATTGTTGCACCTCATCAACCAAGTGCAAAGTATACACTATATACTCCTTCGTCAACGAGGAAGATGAGCGAAGTGTGAGGAGAGAGGAGTGCTTACATGGTGGTGGTGGTGCATGTGCGGCGGCAGCGGGCCGCGCGCCCACCACGCCTCGGCGCCGCCCTCCCAGTACGCGCGCTCTTCGTCTTCCATGCCCTATACACAAATGTTTATATCATATTACGTTTATAACACATTGATCAAAATACACTTGGCTTAGCAATGAATTTGTTCCTGAATCAAACGAACGAACGTGTTTAATAATTTGTGTTTAAATTTATGACATAGACTAGCTGTAATCGCGGCATCACTCCCGCGATACCCGTACAAAAAGCAGCCTGTGTGCTAATCTAGACTATAGCTCTGTATAGTTTTCATACAGACACTATAAAATGTTTTCGATTGAAATGTAACGAACATCCATACATCTGTCAAAATGGTACTCTAATCAAATACATAAAGATTGAAGGCATTATTTGGAAAACATAAAATACCTTCTTCTTGAGCTGTTATTAGAATTAAATAAACAAACCTCATGCATACGTCTCCGCGCCCACATCTCGTCACGCACAAGCATACGCTGCGCCTTGGCCTCCGCGAGCTTGCGCTGATGCATCGACGGCTTCACCTTCACCTCCAGATCCGGTTGGACCTACGGCAAATTGTCCGTTGAAACCAAATATGTTCAATGACGGTTAGCAGTACGTTGGTTATGAGTTATCCTCATTTCAAGTTGTAATCATTTGGCACTCGGATCTCTTGGCGACCCGCGGGTCGCCAGGCTCGACGAGCACCTCAAACCTTTTACTAAGTAATCATTGGATTGAATTTTGCTGTAGCATTATGTTCTTATATAGATCATAAATTTTAAAGTGAAATTAATACACTGTTGACAGATTATCCTTAACTTTGTTTATGTCACCTGATGTTGTTATTATGTTTTCAATAGGACGTTTACATGACGATTTGTGCAATCAGAAACAGAGCTGTCCATAATTATTTTAATTAGAGTGTATATTCTTAGAAACCTGCTACCCAGATACTAGAGACGACAACAAATGTTTAATTTATATTTTTCAGCAATGGAACATCAGAAGATATTTCTCGCCCCACCTTTACCTTATATACCTTCCTTCTGAATCACTATATTTATTAAAAAAAAAGCCCTCGCCTAGGTTAAAAAATTCTAAGGGTACATAGGTGTCAGGGATGTAGTGATACCAAGCAGTGTTGGTGACATACCTTCTTCTTGTACTGCAGGCGATGGCGGCGGCCCTTCATGTGCATCTCCTTCGCGTTGGGGTCGTTGAACTTGCAGTCGCACAGCTTGCAGTTGAAGGAGAGCGGCTTGCCGTCGTCGCCGCGGATCTCCTCGATGTAGTCCTGGCCGACGGGCTGCACCTCGTCGCCGTCCTCGTCGTCCTTGTCGCCGTCGGGCTTGTCTGCGCACGCGCGGCCACACGGCACGGAGCTGAGTCCCCCGGACGCCACGAAGGCGATCTTGGGCGCGCCCGCCACCGCCGCGCCCGCTATGCAACACGGCCAATGCGCTCTCTCACCCGCTCCCAACCCCCGAGCCTTGTCGACGTTTGGCCCTGTCCGCTTTCACTCAGCGACAGTTGCCAAACAGCTATTATTTACATTATCAGAATTTATCAAAACCTATGTTTTCATTCACTTGATACTTTCATATTTTGGCCTTTTAAAGGTTTCTTTTGAATGTGTATAATGCTTCTTCCAGCAAATTAACCGTTTCGAATTCGATATACGTAGGCAAAATATCAAGAGAATTTTGCATGTATAAATTAAATCTTAGAATGGCTCATAACACACTCCATATCTGTACCGTGTGCTCGAGGGTGGGAGAGAATTTGATAATCAAATCTTTCTCAAAAACCGTGGCGGGACGCGCAATACAGATATGTTACTGTGACGTTCGGGGGTCAGCAATGGCTCACAAACATGCTCCACAATTTCTTAAATAAATTTTTTTTGAGGAGCATATTTGGCTTTTAATAAATAAACAAAGTTGCTAAACAAAAAATAACAAGTATAAAATATTCAACATCTTAATATCTTAATTCAGAGCTTACAATATAATGTATTGTGCTGTAATAGGACCTTAGCTTATGTGTTGTGTACTACAATACATTCTATATGAACCAAGTTATGTTTGTGTTTGTAATTTTGTAAACAATGTGACTCAATATTTCTCTAATGTTTGTTGTTATTTATTTTTATTTTTGATAGTGATGGAAGTATCATATTAAGTGTTTATGCTTTCTCATCATGGTATCCTTAGGTATAGCTATCACTTAATTGTTGATACTCATCTGTACGCATGTATAGTGTATCTGCACCTGCGTGCGTGTACGTGTGGGTACGAGTGTGTGTGTACGTATGGGTGCGTGTACGTGTGGGTGCGAGCGCGCCGGGGCGGAGACGTACCGGCGCAGAGCTTGGTGGGCTCGGTGGAGGGGATGGGCTTGCCGAGCATGGTGTGCAGCTTGACCACCTTCTGGTGCTTGATGCCGCGCACGTGCGCCGCGTACGCGTCGGCGCCGGTGCACGTGACGTCGCACAGCTCGCAGCGCAGCGCCGCGCCGCCCGCTCCGCGCCCGCCGCTCGCGAGCCCGCCGCTGCTGTTCGCCTTCGCGGCCGCCTCCTTCTTCTTGTGTTTCTGCCCCTCCAGGTGCTCCTTGTATGTCTGACCAGAGAACAGAGACTCAACTTGCAACATCTTGTTTATTTTTTATAAATATTCATGATATTAAGGATAAAAGCATGTTAATAATACCTCAACCACTACCGTTTATAATACACTCTTATAGACAGTACTGACGGTATAAAT
>NC_052105.1:577108-579396 GCF_012273895.1 Zerene cesonia | reverse complement strand
TGACCAGAGAACAGAGACTCAACTTGCAACATCTTTTTTATTTTTTATAAATATTCATGATATTAAGGATAAAAGCACGTTAATAATACCTCATCCACTACCGTTTATATTACACTCTTATAGACAGTACTGACAGTATAAATATATATATATATATATATATATATATGTTTTAGATTTTAAAATATTTCAGCTTTAGAATTCGATGTTACGACAATACAAAAATAAGTGCCGTTACCTGTGGACCAGCGCAAGAGATACGGCAGACGTCACAGTAGTGCAGCTGCTGGGCCTTGGGCGGCGGCTTGGGGCGCCGCGTCTGACCCGCACCTACTCCGCTTTTGTTGTAGTTCTTCCACCCACTGATAATATAACATACTGTTTTATAGATACTTTCCAAGAAATAAAAAAATAAATATAAAAGCAATTATGACACAATACAAAGACAAAATTAAATCTTAAAAAAATATATTGTTTTTAAACGATAATGACACATGGCATATAAAAAATAATACAAAAATTATAAAAAAAATACATAGAAGATACTCACGTATTGGCAGCGGTCTTGTTCTGCTGCGCGACGTACATGGTGGCCGCGTTGTAGAGCGCTGTATCATAAGCAGAGTTGCCCCTGTTAGTCGCCGCTACAACACCACACAACCACACAACTCTCATTGTGTTCTATTGCGCTTCGCATTTCTAACTACTATCACACAATGGTGTGGTGGGGCCAATCTCTCATTGTACAGTAATGTTCTGAGTTCTGACTCAAAAGACTCACACTCTTACAGAAGATTTAAATTTGAGAAAATACATATATATTTTGGCAAACTTGTGTCTCATAATTCTTATCAATTTAAAAAGGATGCTTATAGAAGCACAAAAAAAAAACAAATAATTTTGAAATAGTATTCCAACTGTAATACTTGTAATTAAATCTATTAAGTAGAACATACAATAGTAATTTAAAATTTGTACAATAAAGCTCAGAAGAAAGTATGTGAAGTACTAACGCTTGGGAGCCTGTGCCGCAGGCGCCGAGTATGGCTGCGTGGGGTAGGAGGCGGCGGCAGTGGTGGCGGTGTACACGCTACCATAAGCTGCCTTCGCGCCGCCGCCGGCGCGCCCGCCTCCCTGGATTATTATGTTGTTCTTCTCTTTTATATAGAATACTGTCCCAGTCGGAAAGGGTCTATGCCAAATGTTGTCCCTAACTTTCTTTAGAAGTACAAAATCAAAAACTGAATAATTACATTAAAATGACGTAAATACTTTTCCCCAATGTATAATAAACCCCATTTTTTAAATGTTGATAATTTGAAAACAACACAGCACCCAGTGAAACATAAATTAGGAGAGATACCTGTGCGTATGTAGCGGGGGTGGAGTAAGCTGGTTTAGCTGTGGTGTCATAAGCTGGTTGTGGTTGAGGTGCGGCCGTAGGATAAGCCGCTGCAGCCTGCTGGTAGTATGCGCTCTTACTTGCGTCGTATGCTGATGCTGCAGCGGCGGCGGCATGCGCATGGGCGTGAGCCGCTGCTAATTCAACATTACCGCTTTTTAGATAATGAAAATTTTATGAATATAACAAAATAGCATACAAGACTCAAACTGTCTGAACACAGGGATATACAAGAAAATCCCATTTATCAAAAAACAATTTTTCCAAGATAATTTTAAAACTTAGTAGAATTCTTATGTCCTCACATATTATATATACCTTTGAAACATTAAATAAACTGGAATTGTTATACAGCCTATAGAAACTTATAGTTTGAATTTTAATAATTGGTGTTTTAATATTGTGGCAATATGATTTTTTCTTTGCAAAATATGCAAGCTTGTTTATATCCCTATCTATAGCATTCTATGTATGACCAAAACATTGTAAGGGCTTTTGGTCACAGTCACAATGGCTCTGACAATGACAAGAAAATTTCAGATTCAAGATCTCATTAAATGAAAATAAAGTGACTATTAATTACACAAACATTGCATAATATAATCACAGGTGACACACCATTTTCATTCCATTTTTAACATAATATTTTGTAATGTGTGATTGCAAAGTTCATTGACATGTGAATCATAAATTTCAAAACACCAAATACTTTAATTATAAATTGATTCGACAGTCACATCCACAAAAAAATGTTGATAGGCCCATAAGATACCAACGTTATTGATTTTTACAAACGCAATTTCGAAACAGAGGTTCTTATGATAGAGAATATGTTTATTTTGATTAATTTGACAACAAATACCATACAAGATAAAATAAAAACTTA
>NC_052105.1:572031-577008 GCF_012273895.1 Zerene cesonia | reverse complement strand
AAACTGACCCTGAGTAGCCGCTGCCGCCTGGTATGCTGTATCGTATCCTGTGGCTGCGGCTCGTTGTGTTCCGTACGTCGCGGCTGTCGCAGCCGGCGCCACGGCGTACCCTGTTTGTCCACCGTAAGCGGCACCGGCCGTCGCCGCGCTGAAAATTACACGATACACCTTTATACACCACTGGGACACCGTTTCTTCGCAAATTTTCCACGATCAATACAGTCCAGACGCCATTTTGATTACATAGAACAGAAGCACAAGGCTGCGTATTAGCCAGAATTTCAAGTGTGCGCCCCTAATCAATATTTCAAACATATTTTACCAAAATTCACTTACCCATACTGGGTTCCTCCGTGAGTAAACCCAAAATAGTTATTTGCTGCCATCATTAACCACTAATCCGCGTTAAAAAGTTATTATTTCTTCAAGGCGGAAAACGGGACATCAAAAGACCGGCGTTTTGTCTTTGACATATAAAGATGGCGGATTGTAAGCATAGACAATACAAACTACAGACTAAATACATGTATACCGGAACCATGAAAAAAACATAATATAGATAATAACATTCAGGTAGAGAAGATATTTTAACAATCTACCACTTATAGCATGACATTAACATATAAAATATTAATAAGAGTGAATAGTACTATCTTTAAGAGGTAGTTATAAAAATTAAAGCTTTACATACTCTCATAGCCATCAGGCTCATACCCTGTCTGTAAACCAAATCTCATCAAAAGTAGTTTCAGTGTGATTAAGGGACAAACAACCAAACCAACAAATTTTCACATTTATAATGTTAGTGTGATTAAAAAAAATTGTGAAAATAGGTTAATCATTTATAACCAATGAATAGCACATCTTCAGCTAGGAAACAAGTCTTAGAATAAATCCGTCTTTGGAATGTTGCTGGTTTACTTTTTACTTATGAGAAGTAAAAGGTAGTTGTTGTTATTTTTATTTGTTTCTTTTGTTAGGCGTACTTATAACACTAAGCTTGTGAACATGATGTAAATAATTCTATTTCTCTGTAAGTGATTAAAATGTAATCTTTACAGAAAAAAATGTCTTTAACCAAATATAATAACAAAGAAATTTATTGTAGACCAAGATGAAAGGCCTTAGTCTACATGACTTAACATTAAAATCATTAAGACATCTCAACCAACATAAAAAAACATTTTTGAGTTTCTTTATTAAATTAAACAAAAAGCCACATTTTTTAATTTCCTCATAATTAAATTATAGGACAAAGTATATGAATGTATTCTTTCTTTCTTCAAAGACATGTCAGCGTAAAATCATTGTTGACAATTTTTTCTGCCCATGGTACACACAAGATTAAGAATAGACCAATGATTCTCTTTGTCCTCCAATAAATAATACATTAACAATTTAAAGAAAAAAATAAAAATTTTCTTATAATTTGTAGTATTTATTAATATATAAAAATATTTTCTTTTACTTCACACTGGATCTTATATCAATTTTTCTTTTAGCCATGTCATTGCCATGTCATCTCCTTGTTATCCTAGTAGTAATTTAAATATTATTGTAAGTATATTTAATATGATTAGGGGAACTGAAACAAAAATAAGTATATTGTTAGCATTGAATTTAAATTTATGTGTGAATACCTAATTTTTTTTCAACAAACTAATAATTTTCAATAACAAACCAAGATTTATAGCTTTTTTACCTTTCTTGCGACTTTCGTCTGTATTTAACAAGAGTTTTGCAACAAAAGTTTCGCTCTCATTCAAGGCAATGTGAGTACTCAAAAAATCACATTTTATAATGTATGCATTTCATGAAGATTTTGTCATTACATGCGTATAATAGAATTCTTTATTACTAAAAAAAATGTTCCCAATGAAAACAAGACTTACTTCTTGTAACAGTCCGTATTGATCGAACTAAATTTAAAATTTGGAATTTTACTGAAGACTGGTCCTCAAAGCCTTGATTTTGAACATTTGCTCCCCAACCCACTGAAATGAAGAAAAAACATAAGTGCT
Source organism: Zerene cesonia (assembly GCF_012273895.1). Classification (NCBI taxonomy): domain Eukaryota; kingdom Metazoa; phylum Arthropoda; class Insecta; order Lepidoptera; family Pieridae; genus Zerene; species Zerene cesonia. Next base: position 574,987 of record NC_052105.1, on the reverse strand, counting down.
CCCTAATTGTAATAACTATACTGCAGGTTTTTTACATACTTTTTTGCATAAACCTTTCTTCATGCAAAACACACACAGCATTGAGACACAAAAGACTAGCCTCAAACAAATTCCATAAAGTAATCATTTTGGATTAATTAACAGTGAAAATGCAGAAACTACTGTTGATAATCAATAGAAACGGTAAACGTTTTATTTGATAAATTGATGAAATATTACTCGGTGTTTTGGTGGATAAGTAATTGACGATTGACAGTTGGCAATTGACATTGACAAATCTTTCACATCATCATCCACAACGGATGCGTTAGAAGAAGAAGAAGTTTAGTGGGATTTATATCTACAAACTTAATAAACTAAAAGAAAAATATGAAAACATTTCCATTAAATCCCCACTTAAAATCTTATTCCATATATACTATTTTTTTTCTCTGACAAATAACAAATATTTTATTGTGGGAGTCGAGCACGCTTCGGCACGAATTGGGCCAGCTCGCACCGGGGAAGTACCACACCCCCACAGAAAACCGGCGTGAAATAGTGGCATGCCACTGTGTTTCGTTCGGTGAGTGGGGGAGCCGGAGGCCCGTTTCCTTTTCCTCACCCGTCCCAGTCCATTCCTTCTTTCCAGTCGTTAATCCTTTCCTTTCCAATACCCCATAAAAGCGGGCAGCGCATTCACGGAGGTTCTACCTTTGCGAATGTTTATGGGCGGTGGTGTTCGCTTACCATCAGGCGAACCACAGCTCAGTTGCCCGCTATGACATAAAAAAAAAAAAAAAAAAATAACACACTTGGAGGTATCAGAAAGCTATGGTTTTTAACAGACCTATAAAATCAAAAAATACCTGTGATTGGTGGATACGGATGCAAAAATGATTTAAAATCTTATTAAGCATGAATTTTGTTAAGTTATTGTAATGTTATTTCTTGTGCTCATCTATTTCTTATGTTCCTAGTTACAAAGATATAGATGAACATAGAACATTATTCTATGATAGAATCTCATCCTTTTTATGTTTGTAAAAATATCAAAATAAATTTTAGATTTCATCTTTTCAGGAATTTGTTTTATTTGTTCAACAATATTGTATGAGTGTGGTGTTGGTTTAAGATCCTCCATAAATAATAATTTCAACAATACATAAATAGTAATTGTAGTCCTATATATTTTATAATGTTCCTATGGAACGATATGCAGATTATTTATACTCGACTGCGACAGGAAAAAGGGTTTTTGTTGGTCACGAACATTTACGTAAGTACTTTTTCTTATATATATATTGCTATTATATTCATTTTTCAAATAGCGTGAACGGCTTCAGCTTTAGCTTATCATGCCTTTATTCTGTACATATCCCACCATCCTGTCCCTGTGGTGTAACGTCCTTATAAATTCAATAACATTGGAAGAATACAGGTATTTACACATTTATAACTTTATTATATTAGCAGCAGCTATAATACCTAAATGTGGAAAAAAGAAGTCAGCAAAAGATTGGTTAAATAGGCCACACGGAAGGACTATATACTTAATCCTTCTGTGATCCTACATCGATTAAACTTCATCGTGCTTCGATCAAATTTCATACACGCTCCTTTGGCGCACTTCATTGGCCTACTACACAGTATGTATGTATGTATGTATGTGGTAGTCGAGCACGCTTCGGCACGAATTGGGCAGAAGACCGGCGTGAAATAGCATTCTGCTGTGTTTCGTTCGGTGAGTGGGGGAGCCGGAGGCCCATATCCTTTTCCTTGCCCTTCCCAGTCCTTTCCTTTATTCCTATCGCCAATCCTTTCTTAATCCCTTCCCAAAAAGTCGGCAATCCATTTGTAGAGGCGTAAGGTCTGCAATGGACCTTATGCCTCTCCAAATGTTCATGGGCGGTGGTAGCGCTTACCATCAGGCGTCCCACCAGCTCCATTGCCGACTGTAACATAAAAAAAGGAATAAGCAGAATAGCAAAAACCAGTGTATAAGTGTATAATCTATAACAGGAAATGTCAAATCAAATGATTCTGAATTGTCAATGGTGGTCTGGCGGGAATTTGAAAAAGCGCGTTTCACAATTTTGATTTAAATTTTAATTAAATTCAAAGATATAAATTATTTACAAAAAAAGAGTATAAATAGGCAAATTATAAATAAATAAAGCGTATTGACAATAAATATGGATGGAAACGAGGGGGGCGGCGATAATCCGCCCATCTCTAAGAAGAGACCACGACAACCTGAAGATCTTCGAGATGTTTCTGGTACTGGCGGCGGAGGTGGTGAGAGTGACTCCCCTTTTCTACCTTTTCGTAAGCCTAATTATAAAAGGCTTTATCCGGAGAATAATATGAACACAGAATATAAAGTTTTCGTCGAAAGCAAAAACTTACAGGAAAAAATAGGAAATAAAAGTCCCATTTATTTGAATCATATATTTTCTACTATTAAAGGTGTGGTGACACTGAGGCGTATTAGCGCCAACAGAATAGTTGTGGTCTTCAAACAGCACAACACGGCCAATAATTTTCTTAACAACAACAACTTTCTAGATAGATATGATATAAAAGCATATATTCCAGCAGCCCAAATTGAAAAAACTGGTATAATTAGATTTGTACCATCTAATCTGTCGAATAAAGAATTATTTACAAAACTAACTTCCAAATATGAAATTATTGCAGTTCGTAGATTTGTTAAAAAAATAGGTCATGAGTTAATAGGAACACAGACTGTTAGTATCACATTTCTGACAAATTCATTACCTGAGAATGTACAATATGATTTATTTTCATACAGAGTTTTTGACTATGTTCCCCCTCTTCAACAATGTTACAGATGTTTTAAATTTAATCATTCTGCAAAGATATGTTACGGTAAACGGCGTTGTTCAATCTGTTCAGGCGATCACTCATATAAAGAATGTAATAGACCAGATGAGATTTGCTGCGTAAATTGCAG
>NC_052105.1:541721-571031 GCF_012273895.1 Zerene cesonia | reverse complement strand
CTTACTGTTTTTTCAGTTAGTAAATAAAAATACTAATTGGTAAACTAAATAGTTATTGGCACTGAAACATAGTATTATTACACCTAGCATTGCATATTATACCTAGCATAGAAATTTTATAAAACTTTATGAATTCTATAAATAAGAGTAAGTAATTTGATTATTAATTGTGTAGTGATGGAGGGAATAGGGGGTGTTAGTGCTCAGACTCAAAATAAAAAAACATCTGAACAAGAAGCAACAATCGTAAAAAGTGATAAAGACGTAGAAATAACGTCCGCTCCGCGGAGAGAAGAATCATTACAGACCGAGAGTGATAAGGAGAGCGAAACACTATCACTATCTGACCTTTACGTACCTGATGTGGGTGCAAAATGGTATAAAGTGACGGGCAATATTGTCACACCACCCATGAACTTCAAAAAGCTACCAGATATATTTACATCATTTCCAATCAATGGTCGGCCCAAAACTAAAAATGATGTTGATAATGTTTTGGAAAAAAATTTGAGAGATTTTGTTGGGGCAGAAGTGAGTGATGAAGATTATGAGAAGCTGGTTGAGTTTTGCAAGTATGTTTTATTTTATCTAGTACTAAGAGTCTTGGCTTCACTTGGTTCTTATGTAGTTTATAGTATCGGATGATTACATACTTATCTAGCAGTGAAAGAATTTTTAAAATTAGTCCAGGAGACCCTCTATACTTTCAGTAGCATGTTCAAACAAACATGCAAAAAGTTTCTACTTTGTTGTTGATATTATTTATTTATTATATTATTCTTTATTTTATTTTATTTTACTTATGTATTATTATTAAAATACAACCATATATTCAACAACATATATTTATGAAAAGGTATTTTTTATTCATTTACTTTCATAACTATAAATAAATAAAAATATATTATTATATTTTTTATTCACCAAAAGTTAAACTTTCTATACTCAGTAGAACATATACAAAGAACATACAATAAAAAAATCTATAAGTTTTTTTTTTTCAGCCCCAGTCATTTAGAAACAGGATTAGAAATTAAAATGTCTACACCTCTTCCAAGTATAAATTCCTGCCCTGTGAAAGAATTTGCAGAAACTGACCTTGGCAGCAACCTTAATATTGCTAAGAAGCTTAAATTGAGAAAATCTAAGGATATTAATAATCTATACTCACGTAATCTCAAATATCGAAGAGTTCGGCTGTTACCCCAGTCAAAAGAAGTGAGTTAACATAAATATTATAAGTTAACATATATAAAATATAATTCTGTCACTTAAAAGTGTGTGAAACAAGTGTGGAAGCTATTATCGCACTATTATCGCTTTCTTTGTGAATGCTTATCTGACTATCTCAAAATTACTGAACCAATTTTGCTTAAAGCACACCAAATACAACGAAAAAGAAATCAGTTTCAATGTGATTTACAGTAATGTGTGGACAAACATTCATAAACTTATGAAAGCTATAATAGACTAAGGTCCTTGTTCCTGTAAGTCTGCCAATATTACATACAAACATATTAAAGTGATAGCCTCCTTTTTTTTGGTTGGTAAAAAATTTAATATCCCTTTATTATATCCTGTGATATAATACTTTTAATTATTATGTTCAGACAGATATTAAATTATGGTATTATAGATATTAGATATTGTATTGATGATGTGATCACAATAAATGAGAGCTTACTGTATTTCATCATATTGTATAAATTTCAGAATGATATAACAGTAACAATTGGGGAGCCATTGCAACCCGGTCAGGATTTGGTGTTCCGAATAAGAGTCTATAGGCCTTTCCGTCAGTCTGCAAGAGAGAGAACTGTAAGGATACATCTTTAATGTTAATAAAAATAAATTCAAGTGCACAGACTTATATGTGTAGATTATCTAATCTGCCAAAATTCGTACCAGTCTAATTTTAGTTATGCTATCATGAACAAATAAAACACCTTATAGTAGGCGAGCCCAAGATGCTAAATTTGTAATTACTTCAGCGTCTTGGAAATCTATTGGAATTCGCAGATTAGATAATAGTAAGAAAAAAGTAGTGGAGAAACTTTTCTTTATTTTTTATTGTAAAAAAATGTCGGTATAGAAATTCGCAAGTACATCAGATTTTGATAGTTTTAATTCTCTAGCATATCATTGAAGTAAAATATACATTAATCTTAAGATTTATGTGGTAATTTCGTGGCTATTGAGAAAGGGGAAAGTTTTTAAACAATATGACTCGAGCGCGTCAAATAAAGATTTTAGGGGTTAAATACACACAACATACAACTAAAAATTATAACAACACAAGAAGTCCAAAATCGCTCATCTGATAATTTAAGCGCAATCTTAGACGCGCGGTTACAGTGAACGCACCCACCAATATTAACTGCTCATACTTTTTGGAGGTACTTAGCAATATAACAGGTTTCTCCCTAATAGAAATCTGACGCGCTCGAGTGTATCGCAAAATACCCTCTTGGGCTCCCCTACTATTAAAAAATAGATAAAGTGCTTTAACATTGACATATTTGTCATAGTACAATGTGAGTTTCTCGCATTTTCCAGAACACTCGGCACTCCATACTGAGCAATGATATAGTGCTGCTGGGCCGGCAGCCGCTGACGGCGCTGCGGGATCGAATCATCTGTCTCAACGATGTGAGCACGAGCGTCGACGTGTCTGATAGGCTTGACGACTTACCCACAACTACTGCTAAGGTGATATTGTCTTTGAAATTATGCGTTTTATTCCTATACATTTATTCTTATACATTTTTCTGATGATTAATACCAGCTGTGATATTATTATTTATTTAGTCTGTCAAACTGGGTGAGATTAATCTTTGGTTATACAATGTCTCTTAACTCTCCTCTGTGATCTTGTGAAAGATCTTTGTGAAGATAATATTTTTTTATTTTTTATTTAAGGGACCAATGTCTTTTCCACCCATTAGAACTCTAGGGAGAGGATCTGGCCCAAGTAGCTATATTCATCAACACATTCTATTTGTCCTTCAATTTCAATAGGTTCCACTTCTGCAATGATCATAGTATTTGTTTTTGTTACCTTCATTTATTAACCTAATTTTGACACAAAAGTGATATTCTTATCCTTGTTAAAAAATGTATAGTGAATATATCTCAATCTTGCGAAATTTACTTTAAGTAAAAAATGAAAAAATTTAATTGATGATTCCTAAAAAATATAAAATATGTGTTCAATGTTGCGTTCAAAAAATGTATCTGTAAATCATTATAATTAACTGAAATATACATATTTCTTTAAATATGAATTACCAGACCAATTCAGTAAAATTATTAATTGTAGGAGACGGTTACATATTTTTAACGACGAACACCTGTACACACGCAGGAGCTGTTCCCATCAGGGTTCCTGTTCATCAACAACACGTTCTACGTGGACAGCCGCGCCGGGTGCGCGGACCGGTCGCGCGAGCTGCGCGAGTGGGCGGCGGCGCGCGGGCTCGGCGCCTTCCCAGCCCGGGACATGGCCTCCATGCGCCTGCACGACGTCGCGGTCAAGTTGGGCCACCCGGACGTGAGGATGCTTTGTTTGATACATTTTAAGTTTGTCGTATCGTTCATTTGTACGTTTCACACACATTTTTAGTTGGCGGGAAAATGTGACGTCATTCGCTTCTGCTAAGTATGACGTCACTCATGCCTCTGCTCATTTCTGCTACCCTAGTATATGCGATGACGAAGCGAAAGCCCATACATAATAATGTTAGGGCTACGTGTTCTACCAGGATCGTAACGCTTCAGAGAAAGTGAATGAATAAGTGACGTCATAATGGATGGCGGGAAAATATGATGTCATTCGCTTCTGGTAATTACGCCGTCAATCATACATCTGCGCATTTCTGCCACCCTAGTAAATGCGATGACGAAACGTATGCTTCCATTAAATATTGTTAGGGCTACGCGTTCAACCAGGATCGCAACGCTTCAGAGGAGGTGAATGAAAAAGTGACGTCATAATAGACGTTTGGAAAGTATGAAGACATTCGCTTCTGGTAATTGTGATATCATACCTCTGCGCATTTCTGCTACCCTGGTATATACGATGACGAAACGAATAATTCCATATAAGAGATATTTATTGTAAGCGGTACACGTAATGCCCTTCACACACTGCAGTACATTCATTCAATTTACTTACCACCGCTATTTATTTATCACTTTCAGGTGTATTCTCATCAGGGCAACTGCGAGCACCTGTTCACGTTCTCCGAAGTGCGTCTGATGCACCCCACGGACCCGCTGAAGATCAGCCACTACCCTTTCCACACCCAAACCACTCAGAACCATACAATATATTGTACCACTTGCGCAGAATTTGGCAGTAAATGGGTGGTCACTGGATGCGACAGAGTCCCGTTCGATCCAACATTCTTTTGCGATGCCTGCTTCAAGTTTTACCTCTACAAAGATGGACAGAAAATATGCGATTTCAAAGCCTACTTGTACAGAGGCAATGAGATCAATGTACTGAAACCATTTGGATGATATGAAAAGAGACTGCTGTAAATGTAAAGCATTTGAACATACAGTAGTGGACGAACTGTAAAGTGATCAGTATGTTGTGAACTTTATCTTGGCAGAAACTCATTTGTGAAATATGATCTGAAAAGTGGCTTGCTTCCTTTAAAATAAGTGCCATTTTATCTTGCAAGGTATATTGTTATTTGTTAAACGTATCATGCCCAATAAAAAAAGGTGTGTGTGCGATTCACACATGATAGAAGTGAAACATCAGTAAATCGACAAAATAATGTGATGAATATATATAAAATAGTATGTATATTTTTGTCTCATTCTTTGCCGGCTTCATTCTACACATTTTTGAATTTGTGTTTCTTACCTGTCGTTTTTCCGTTGCATCAGGTTTGAAATCACAACGAAGAAGTTTCACTTTTTCAAAAAGTGAAAGTAGTGATTGGTAATTGGAATTGGTAAAATTGTTTAAAAATCGGTAACGTAGATCCAGAGATCTCTACAATTCACAAATTCTCCAAAAAATAACCACTATATAATTATAGTTAATTAAAAAATATTTCCAGAAAACTTATATTATAAATTTCAGATCAAGTACAATAAACAGAAGGTTAGTGAGGAAAAATAAAAATATTAGTGCCTAACATGATTTTGATCTCAAAACTTTAAAATGGATGTGAATCTTTAGGATAAGAACTAAGTGGCTGTGTTAAAATAATCTTTCATTATGGGATGATGAAGAATGAAATGTGGAATATAGATCGTAGGGATGTGTCAGAGGTTGGTGTATTTGGTAGCTTTTAGTAGAGTTGTCACATTAGTATAGTATGATTATAAATAGATTGATTATGATTAGCTTCATGAGAATATGAATCAAAGGTAATGAAACATTTTTATGTATGTAATGCACTTACTTGCAAAATGTTAGAGTTAGAGTTTTTTCTTCCTATATTTAATTTTATTCTAAGTATTTAATATTGTATTTTGCATGTACCAGTTATTTGGTATTAGTTATAGTAATTCGTTAATTTGAGATATTTTTTTAAAACTTGTGGTTTTGTTATTGTAGCAACTAATAATAACTGTCGTTCGACTGTGGAGTGAATATTGATATGAAAGTTATTAAAAATGCATATTGTCATGTCCATTCTAGTTTTATTTTCTCACTTTACTTTGGTTATAATTGCTTTAAATCTCTACCCAAAATATACGTCTCCTTTCGCATTTGTATGACACAAAGAAATAATGTACATTCTACCATATCCTATGATTACAATCGTAACACTTCGGAATCTGGGTCAAGATTTAGCGATCTGGGATACGGATTAAGAGCTAATGAGAATTTAATGTGGCTGATCCTCAGTACTAATTCTTGTCTTGTGGATTCGTTCCGTCAAGAACGATTGACTCAAATATGAGCGAGTTTTTAATAAAAAAAATGCCCAGATGCATAGGTTACTTCTGTCACCTCATTTTCTTAAATATTTATCCTTGTTTCAGTCGATGAAGATATTGCTGCTAGAATATAGCAAGTGGTCTTGCTGAATAAAATGGAAACATCGAAGCCTTATCGGATTCACTGATTGCGCAAAAAATGTAATTAGTACCTAATTTATTGTTGCTGTTTTAATTTTGATACGATAACTTAATAGACATCTTTCACATTTACGTAATTAGTATAGTATTAGAAGAGTTTTGTTTTGATTTATAGATGTAGTTTTCGCTAGTAATCACTTTGATCCGGATGCTTAGATGTCAATGTATTTCGTTTTAATAGCTCAAGGTCCCACTGCTCAACTCCACATGTCTGCATTATACATGCAGAAGAGCAGTGGGATATTTCACCAGCAACATATCGCCTATGGATAGTACTATGTTATCTGTCTCGCCTATCCATTGCATACTCCATCATCATTCAGTAGAAATTTATTAAAGCAAATAAACAGATACACACAGAATCGAGCAGTGGAATCTCGGGCTATAAGTAAATAAGAATAGAAGCGTTGAAAATTCTACTAACAATAGCAAAAAATAACAATGTAGGATAAATGAACCCGCTCGCGTGTCGCGCTCCATTGCGCTGATTGATATACACAAACGATCATTAGCGGCTATAAACAATACACCGGGATGACATTATTAGTAGGTACATCTATATGGACATGCCTTGGAGCAAAGAATTTATCTTTCTTTCATTAAATTCTCGTAAAATTTTGTAAAGTTTCGTTACGATGAATTTAAGTGAAATTTCTGCTGTATTTCTGCTTATGGTATAATTTTGTGGTAGTTAATATAGGTTAATAGGGTCTCTTTCAACATTTTGCATAGAAATGTAAAGCCCAACAACGCACCGTTATGGTCGCTTCATTTTTATTAATTTGGCTAGCATATTTATTAGCCTGTTGTGACACGTACTTAGCCATGTCTTTTAAAGAATACTAGCTGTGACCCGCGGTTGAAACCGCGTAAATCCGTATTCCGTAGGAATATAAGTATAAAAAGTGCCTATGTGTTATTTCAGTTGTCCAGCTATCTACGAAACAAAATAGTATTATTATTCACCAATAGATGTCAGGAAAAAAAACACGTATATGACATTTTCTAAAAAAAATTCCTAGCTAGATCGATTCATCGCCCCCGAAACCCCCTGTATACTAAATTTCATGAAAATCGTTGGAGCCGATTCCGAGATTCCAATTATATATATATATATATATATATATATATATATACAAGAATTGCTCGTTTAAAGGTATAAGATTATAGATTAATATGTACATGTATATATACGTTTTCCCTGTATCTGCCTGACATCATACCGTGCATTTAAACGTTCAGTACCCACGTACCAATCGTAAATCTGTTTACCCAGTACTACAATATTATGTTGAAAGTATGCAACCGACAGAAATAGTGTCAATTGTGGAATTAAGATTACTGATGGTACAGGTGGTCTTCCGTGGGGGCGGTGCATCCTGCACGTGACGACTGCAGCGCACGTGGGCTAATGTTGTTATACGTGTATACGACAGATTATGGGTTTTATGGACATTAGAAGTAAGTGATGCGGAAAAATTGTGGCATAGTTACAGGGAGAGTGGGATGGTAGTTAAAATTGGAGAAGAGTTAGAGGGAGTAAGAGTAGGGTAAGTACTCACTTTGTAGCGACCTTGTATAGCAGATTAGTTAATGGGAATACACAGGTAGTTTGTGAAATTGTTAAAGTAGTTGTTAGATACAATTACTATAACAATTCATTGACCGAGGCATCCCAGGTTGGTAGAGCAGGTTAGTTACTAAGAGTAGAGTAGATAGTTCTTGATATACTTATAACATTCTGTCTATTGTGCCTTGTGAAGCTACATTCCAAACGTTATGTTACCATATAGCGAAAACGGAGACCCTTTTGTTTTTGTCATTCTGTAAATTCGATATTGCCATTTTGCTCAGAATTGTTAATGCTATTACTTTTTTGTTGGGGGTAACTAGAAGCTCTCATGTGTTTAGAGTGATTTAAGTAGTAAATATCAGCAGATTAGTATTTTTTTTGGATCTGGAAATTTACTGTTATACTTATCAAAGCTTTGGTTAAATATTAAGAACATGTAGTACATACAATGTGAGTTATATTCGCTCTTTGTGTTATTACTCAAGTAAAAATATCCCTGAAAACTTCAGATCTGTATCTGTATGTTTGTCTCTGTTATCAGCAGTTTCATCATCGCAAGAAAACTAGGGAGACCCAAAAACACTTGTGACCGGGTTAACAAGCGCACAGAATCAAATTAAGTTTAAATCAAACTCAATAAGAGTTAAAACGCTGTTGTGCTTTGTGTGTACGCCCAAATCGTATTGTATGATGGGTTCTTAGGATAACTTTATCTTTTTGAACATATAAAATTTCCAATTCTCAGTCGGAATGAAATATGTTATGGATTCACAAATAAAACGTCGCTTATTAAATTTGAAAGGAAATAATTTAAATGATTTAGGATATCGTATGACTAGACAACTATTGACCGCCTCCTTGGTACAGTGGTTAATGCGTGAGCGTAGAACCGAGGGGTCCTGGGTTCAATTCCCGGTGGGGACGCACAAAAAAAAAATGTCTCGGTCTGGCAGGACACAGAAGGCTGATCACCTCCTTGTCCGTAAAGAAAATCGATCAGTGAAACGGATGACATCATCTGCCCCATACCCCACTAGGGGACACGGGACTTCACTTTTATGACTAGACAAACATAGCAACTATGTTCTGTAGGTAAACATAGGAAAGAAGTGAATTTGGTAGGAAGCAGGTTCATCAGTGATATATTTTCTTATCATTATTTAAGATAGCACAAAAATTTATATTGATACAAATGATATTTTTTAACAACATTAAAATGGGTATTGTGCGAGTGCAAGAGGATTGTGACCCAATTAGGTTGTTTTTTTGTCGCAAAAACTAGAGTTTCATAAAGTTTTATTGTCCTTATCGCATTTCGCTAAGACGGTGAACGTGGTTGACGTTGAGTCAATATTTGAAGCGTACTATGCTGGATTTAAAATTTTGTGATTTTTCTAAAATCCTCAAAACCTACGAACTGCTAAGAGTTTTATATAAGACTTATAAAAACATTAATCATATAATTCCTGTTTCGTTTTGCTTATTCTGAAGATTATTATTTCACAGAACAAATAATTAAGAATTATTTGAATAAATTGTACAAACTGTTACAAGCAAACCAGTGCGGCGGTGATCTCATCGTAGCGCCGACCGAACATACACGTGCGTTGTGTCAATATTATATCATGGTGGGATTATTTCAATTACATAATTACTGGTTTACACTGTGTTATAAAATATGTAGGGGAAGTATGTAGGTATAATTTTCGTGTTAAGTGATGACCAATTGTTATACCTGACCGTTTAGGTGGTGTGCTCGAAAAGGAACAGTCATGATTTAACTAATTCTCTTTACTGTCGGCTTTTTTGCCCTGTAGCACTTATATGTACTATCTCGTAAATGCAAGCTAAGCTGGAGTGACATGTTACGAATCAGGTCATTACTAGTAATGATATAGTTTTTTGTTGCCAAATACTGGGATGAGGTTTGAGACAATGTTTGGGTAATAAAAAATTCTATAGTCCCATTCGGTCGGATTTAGTTCTTTTGCCATTATATGCAGTCTTAGTGCTACACAAGTTATTCCACTTTGTTAATTGTATCTATCAACATATAGCCTAAAGTTATATCATTATGCGTTCAATGTAACCTAGATTTAAATCAAGTAAAGTGGGTTAAAATATAGCGTGCAAACATGTGTACAGACTAAAAATATTTTTTATCTATATTATGCATCAGGGAAATAAATATTGCATATTTTAATATACCACTTTCAACTATAAGAGATGAAAGTCTGGATTACGCAATCGAATATTCATATCAGATAGACAATTAATCCAATTGAGACTATCTTGCAATTGTATAATGTGGATCGTAACGCCGATTGGCTTATCTGAAACCTTGGATGCCTTTTAACCATCTCTATTTAAGGTATTCCTAGTTTATGTAACACATAGGCCGTTGAATACTCTTAACTCGTAAGACTAGAGATTGTTATAGGGTCTTAAATACAACCTGTAGAATTTCTATATGCTTACTTTTTGATTTCAACATTATTTTAATTGCACGTAAATTTCTGTTGATAAATAATAAGTATGGCTTTCTACCCAAGAATCATCATTTAACAAATCTACCCACAAAAAAAAGTAACTTTAAACTAGTACGCGTTAAATTTGGAGTAGTTTAATAGTAATTTAATTCACTCGTATCTATTAAAAAATACTGCATCAACCTCCGTTGCGTAGTTTTAAGGATTTAAGCATACATGGGGCCATAGGGACAGGGAAAGCGACTATGTTTTATGCGAATACGCCTGAAATTCATATTTAGAAACAAACCATCCGATGATGACGAACACCATCGATCAATGGCACTATTGTTCGCATTTTGGGCAGATTTTCCGAGTAATAAATCTTTTAATAGTAACAATTAACATAGTTTTCTATGGCACTAACGATAGCTGCAACTAATTGGGTCACGTTGGAAGGAGGCTGCGGCAAACAAAGATTAGATATCTCTCGCAAACAGCCTGTGTGATAATGTTGATATAGCGCCGCCGAATCACCATAAATAGCATTTCGAAATGAAAATCTTGAAAATTCTACGAATGCTCCAGTTGTGACTTCATGGAAAGTTGTAGAACATTCGAGAATCCTTTTCAATTTTACATAAATAGGATGGAATGGGACAATAATAGACGTGGCATAATTATTTTTACTTGTGATTGAGCTTTAGTTTTGATTACATTATGACAACATTATGTTTAGCAAAATCTGCAAAATGTTTTTATATATGTGTATGCAAACGATAAAGTCATAAGTACATTTTAGTTTTTATCCAGAAAAGTGATAGAAATTCGCAAAATGTTTTTTAATTTGTTGTAATATTGTCTCATTGAACTAATTTGTGTTTTATGGAGTGTTGCAATGAAATAAATTCCAATTATAATTTATATGAATTTGACAATATACTAAGCTTTTTATGTAAAGCTCAGTATAGAATGAATTGAAGTATCAAAACTTTTGTCCATATATTCATCGAAAATATTCCATATTTAAATAATAACATAGTATCTCGCTAATCCCCACTCGTATCACGGGATGTTTATTTAGTCGGTAACTTGAAACAGTGGAATGTGTTTTGGTGCATTGACGCCCAGAGTTCGATGTTCCTGAACGCAAAGTGTGCCAAAACACACTCGCATGGCAACAGATCGTAATCTTATCTCGCATTGTCTAGTAATCCCAGAGATGAGTACGAATTCTTAGCGCTCAACGTAATCAGAGATGGTAATGTGTGCTGGGAGCCGATTGCTATACGAACGTGAATAATTCTGTTTTAACGAAAAACTAACCTGCCCTCAAATTGTCAAAACTAGACCAGATATAAATGGGAGAACATGGCAGGCATCGGCTTTGAATTTAAGAAGAATTATAAAAATCGGTTCACTTATGAGGTAGTATACAGTTATGAGGTAGCAAACACAAAAAATACCGTCGACTTGATAACCTCCTCCTTTTTTGAAGTGGGTTGAAAGGGTGAACTCGTGTTTTCTATAGACATAACTTCGTTTCAAGAGCTTCAATCAAAATAACTCCTATGTCCTTGATGTTTAGATTGATAAATATTTCGAAAAATTTCGAATTAAAAATAAAAATGGCAGTTAACTCAACCGCCATTTTGATTTTGAATTTTGCTTTGTTCCAAGTTCCAAGGTTTCCAAGTAAGGTGTGCAATATTAGTATGTCTTGCAATAATTAGGTAGAAGCGATGTTATTTAAGCTTGTCAGAATATGTATTTCGTCTTGCTGACGAAAGTTTTTGCTAAGGATTGATTCGGACTAATCCTTTATTTTTATTGTTTTTCGTACACATTAAAATGTGTTAGTTCCCTATTATAAAAAGAACATTGCAGCAATTTTATTTTCTCGGATACCAAGGCAGTACTTTAGTAGTTGTATGTAGAGAATATCCTTATATAACAAATACAAAACTGTATTTGTTTCTTTATTTGCTTGCTTGCTTGTTTGTCTTTCTTTCACGTCGAATGATGTCATCGAATCATCCTTGAGGATCTTTCTATGACTTTATTTTTTGTCTGAACATAGGCCTAGAAGTGACATACTAATTTTATGGCGGTGAAATACCTAATTTCCTTTGTATTTCTTCTCACTACGCGGGCAAAGCCGCCCGCGAAATTCTAGTATGTTCAGTTAATAATGTGGTATATTTGCTTCTGTTACTAATATCGCATTCATGGATTTCCCATGCCTGTAATACAGCTGTGGTCTAAGTCTATAAACAATCTGGCTAGCATCGGCTCTGTAACATATTTATGAAGGAAACTAGCTTCTCACTAAAGGCTTCCTTCGCGAGGTCAAAAAGAAATTAACATTAACTGTCGTACATATTCGCATGAATCTCGGTATTGATAAATTTTTGAACCATTCAAATGCGGATAAAAAGAAACCTATATCACTCTCTAGGCTCTTAAATCACCAGACCTTAAATTCGAATCATTTAATCTTTACACCCACGTGTAAGAAAGAAAACACAGACAAACAAGCAAACAAACACTTTCGTACTTATAAAATTAGTTACGGATATATTGAATTTCATAGGTTAAATTAACTGTCTCCACAATAGTTAAGTCGACCAATTTCAATAATTTATATTCTGTACTTACTTTTCTTATGTTAGCAACATTTATTAGAAGAAAAATGTACTGGTTAATTTTATTAAGCAGTTTTTAACCGGCATATATAAAACAAAATTATAATACACACCTGTTCAGGTGTCCGTGAGACGAATCGGCAGAATAATAATAATGTGGGTCAAATTGAATAGCTATTAAAATAATACGAAAGTTTTAGTTGTGAAATAGTTGTCACTGCATTAAATAGAATCTTACAATTAGCTGGTATTAGTTACTAACAACCCTTTATATTTTTTCTTCAGGCGCTCTTCTTAACAGACGTTCCTAAAAAACGAAAGAGGTTCCCATCCGGCTATATTGTTTTCGGTTTTTCACTCGATAACTGCGAAATGAAGAATCAGGAGTGCACCCTAAATAACACAATGCTCAAAATGGTCAAAAATTATTATAAAATATAAACTCATAAATATCCAAACCGTAAATAACAAATTAACTCTATTTGCTGGTAACGTTTTTACGCCTGAATCGCAAATAGATTATGATGATTAATAATTTAAACATGAGACGGGACAACAACATTTTTTTCGAAACATTGTGGCTTTAAAGAGTCGAAATAAATGTGTGTAATGTAGCTGTCCACGATTTTATCTAGAGGTTCACCCCTTCAATCGTGGTACATTTTTTCCCTCTATATGACCCTTTCTCGTGCCTTATTTTTTTGTAAATTGTAAAAAAAGAAAACTTCTTAATTGATCGTTCATCGATTCATTTTTACTTATATCAATATAGATAGATAATATTCGAATCTTTAATAAATACTTTCGATCCTTACAGCAAACAGAAGTGGCAAGCTCAAAAATTTTCATCAACTCTTTTTTTTGTATCTATTTCGTATTCATATGGTTTTCATTAGACAAAATAACCAATTATAAGAAAAATATGTCGAGTTTCCTCTGTAGATGTTAATTATGATATCCCTTTCATCTGGTGATGTCTTCTGTACTGCGTTTCTGTGTAATAATCTAGCATTAGCATGTCAAGAATTTACAAAAGAATTACTTTGTTGTTTAGAATTCTCAGCTTTACATCGTTTTCACTGACACAATATTTGTCTAACAATAGACAAGTACAACTACTAATAATATAATTCTTCATTTAAAACTGAATACATAAATCAAGTTTAAATCACGCAGATTTGCTATATGTCTTTTTATAATTGGATAATTACAATTATCTACCCACAGTTTAATCTATGACCAAAACTGAAAACAAATAGTTCAAAACATTGACGTCATTCGCACAACACGAGTGTATAAGGCTGCTTCAGGGTCGTAATGAATTTACATTGGTACATGTGCATCTGTTATCAAAATTTTGTAAAACAAGAATTTTTACGATATTTATTTTGCGAATAACTGGCTGGAACATATCAGCTATGTGGTATACAAATAGGAGGCTTGGCGCGTTTGTTAAATGATATTAACTTAATAAAATAAAATTAAAATTGTTTCGGATATGAAATTAGATGATACATTTTTGTGAGGTTTATCATCGATGTTATTTTTACCAAATTTGACTGTGCGATATATTCGGTAGCGTTTATTAATTCGTTGTTTTTTAAAGCTGGTGGTAAGGTAAAGAGAAAGTAAGTACAACTTTAGAATACTTAAATGTATAGTACTTTAGTATCCGTAATAATAATCTGTGCCTAGTGCTTTTAAGCTAAGGTCGGTAATAACATAGCATCTTACCAAATCCTCGAAGGAGTGGAACGACTGATACTGTACTGACATTAAAAATTTGCTTCTCTTAAGTTTTTACAATTTCAGAGTTCTCTGCGCTCGCTGCAATCTTTATTTGTTATTTCATTTTATCCTAACGTTTAGGCTGATACAAATCTACATATGAGCAGTCAAATACCTAATAGAAAATATAGGTTTTCCTTGTTTTGTAGTGTAAACAACAACTGCTCTATGATACTATAGTCGTGTTAAAACAAATCAGTAGAGTTTATAAAGTAGAAGTTGCTGCTATAACCTTTTTCAGTTGACCCATATCATCCATCAACTTAATCTTACTTATCAAGAAAACAAATGCATCATCGATCGAGATCGGTCGCAATAAACAAACATTAGGTAAAACTGTAATAGCGTAACGGAAGCACAAGATCTAAGTGGTTGGGTATACGTGCGCGCGCGCTGTTTGCCCATTCCATTGATAAAGCTCGCAATTTCTGTCAGTCGAGAGCGAGTCGCGGTCGTAGACGCTCGCCTCGCGTAACCTCCGCGTTTTAACGCGGCCTACCCTCTGTTCTCGTGCACATCGAATTTATACCCGGATCGACAAAGCAACAGTGTGGCATGGTAATTTGTGTTTATTTTAATTTTTTCTTGGACCTTTTTTTATTGAAATGTGTTATGTTTATAATTTTGATAATCATAGTGTGAATTAAATATTCTACTGTATATCTATAAATTAATCACTTAAAATTTTTCTGTCCATGTAGAGAATTTTCTGAATAATTTTATAGTAGTACATTTTTATCTAATAGGTAATTAAATCAAACAAAAGCAAAGTGTGAACTTATGACGCGAGTGTAAACGACAAGTTAACTATTTGCTCTTATCTCAGACAGCTTTCGCAAATTATCTTTACACACACGTCAAATAACAATATTTGTTAAAATCAAACAATGCCTATCATAGCAACATTTAACAAGTTAATTTATTAGGACCTAGCTTACCTACCTGGACTTATTTATCTTATAATCTAAACCGCCATGTAAAATGAAATATACATTTTTAGATTAAATTATTTTGGGAACAGTGATGGACACCATCTTTACCACTATACTTGAAAACTCTTAGACAAGCTATATTGTTGTTTCTACATAATTTGTGGCAGAAAAATAGCGCTACTTGATTATAGAGGGAAGAGCGCAAACTTTGAAATATTTTAGCGAATACATAATAATAATTTGTGGTACATCCTCAATAAATAGGGCCAGGGTTATGTCTGGTTTGTCATGTTATCAGTAGGAACAGCAGAAGGCTAATGTTTTGCGCAATCGTACGTATCGCGTCCGCTAAATTCAGTTGTGTGGGAATTATCATCTTATACTATTTATTTTAAAGGTACTTTGTTCATTGCGGTCAGAAATTTCCGGACACATTTTACACTGAAGAAAAATAATAACACAATAATGCTAGGTGAAGCTTCGCAATAGTTTTTGTCCGGTGTAGTTAGACACTTGTCTATTTATGAAAACTTGTAATATATATTTACACTTATTACAAAATTATTATAATAGTTAACCATAATAAGGTACCTACATATGGATTTATAATATGACTTTTGAAGGTGACTTTTAAATAAAACTTCTTAACCAAATGTAAAAAAGCTATTGTTGAAACAGAATATTTAAAAGATCGTCGCAAACATTTGTGAAATCCAAAAAAGTCGGTGAATGGTTCTATTTTATCTTTTTTGGCATGATCCAATTTTGGCTAACGACGCACCTACATTAAGTCAAGAGAATGTTTAAGTTATTATTTAATGTATGTATACCTATAAAACGGTGGTAACATAATATGATAATTTTTGTAAATTCAAATGAGCGTTAATACAATCGTATATGTTTTTTTAAATAAAACAACTGGGGAGTCGTATAATAATAAGTATATGTATTTTATTCTGTTTTTAATTGTGAATATGTTTTCGAGTGATTTTAGACACGATTTAAACTTCAGTGATGACTATATTTTTTTTATTAGCATTTAGACTTTTTAAGCGTGCTTTTTCTATTATTCCATCATGAGTGATTGTTTTATTTGTAAAAAACCTTTAGGTGAAAATAAAATAAGAACTGTGAAGGAAAAAGGTGTAAAAACTTTACTAGACCGAGCGGTCGAATTTCTGAAGATTTTCGCTTATATCTTTTTTATTTATAGTTCTACGATAAAAAGTTACTGAACCAAAGTTGTAGAGAATTTTATTTGCAATAACATTTGTTAACAATTTTTTTTTATCAAATAAATAGTTTAAGAGATATATGATAAAAACCGTTTCAACCCCTATTTTCAAGATGGCGGCCGTGGGACAAAGGTGGCGACCCCACAAACTTGGTTTTAGCTTTACACTGACCCCCCCTACAAATCAAAAAAATAAAATTGCGTCCTCTAAAAAACGCAACCCCAAATTTAACTTTTCAATGGACTATCTGTGCAATGACACTTTCAGTATAAATACTTCCAACTTCGAAGTTGAATCATCCTGCGAATTAATTATAATATTAAATCCGATACCGTTATATCTGCTGTAAAAATTATTCAATTCGTCTATCAGCTTCCTGTATTAGCGTGTGATGTTCATTATCTGAATGATTCATATAATTATCGTGTTCAGATTCCACAGCAAAACTCCAGTTTCACTGAATCCTAGCTATAGTATCGCAGATTTAATGTATGTATGGATAATTCTGAATGGTCCCATCAAATAACACATTTGTATCCATATAAACATAAAAAATAAATAAATTAGAACAGTATAAAATTGTATATCGAATGTGCATAGGTGCAAAGCTTATAAACTTAAAGATCTTTGGTATAAGATCTAATGTAAAGTGAGAATATACTAAATTGAGTTGACACTATATTTACATTATTTACTATATTAGAATATGCAATTCTAATAAAAAAACATTATATAGCCTACGGTTTGGCAAAAAACGCGGGTTCGAATCTCGCCTCGTGATCAAATTTTTTCTTCTTTCAAAATTTTTCATTTATAAAGCATTTCAATGCTATAAAACTAAAAAATAAACATTATGTAGTTTGAATTGTAAAAAAGCCTTTTGGAAAATTTAAACATTCGGATCGGATGTGAAATTTAAAGGATTTTTTTAAGAAAATTGCTTATACCTAATAATAATAATAATGTATTTTAATCTCCATACTCCAACTAAATAAACGTAGTTCTATTTTAATGAGTATCGTAAAATTATTAAAGTATTGTTGACCGAGTGGTTATTAATAGGATCACAAGATACTCAAAACTTCAATTTACATATATAAATTGTAGATTTATGTAAATTGAAGATCCGGATCCACCAATCTTCTGCAACCATTATATTTAACTTGGATACCAGTAAAAATAAAATACAACACGTAACAGTGAAAATAAAATACGAAATGAGCAGTATACCCCAGAACACGAAATGGTCTTTGACATGCTTCGCAAGCTCTACATTCTAACACTAAATATTTACATTATTATTAACATTAACAGAGATGTTGTCATTGGCCCTACACCTCTCCGAAGATAATTCACTATTGTATGCATGATTTTATTGCTTTTCGTATCCATAAAACGCTATAACAACCCGTTGCTCGGACATCGAAATTGAGGTTTACGTCATGATTCTAAGGTTTAGTTTCGATTGTGCCAAACTTTTCAGGTGTTAAAGCTGGAGTCGTTATGAATTACAAGTTAACAGTGTCATTGGGTCTATTGTCACAGTGATATAAAATGTTGGGACGAAAATTACTATTGCGTTAGTATGTCGGGTGTACAATACCATTAATATTGATGCTTAAAAAGCAGTTTTAATTTTATTACTTCGAAGCTACTTTGTCCGTTGAATATCACGAAACTTAAGTCTCACAAGGTTTTCAGGTATTATTTATGTATATAGGTTACTTTTGTTGGTTTGTCTTCAGAAAATTGTCTACTTTTCGTTTTAATCACAAATATTACATCTAAAGCTAGTTTATACTGAAATGCGCCATTAAATTGGTGGGGAAGTTAAATAGTTGATTTCTGATCAGGCTCTTTGTCTAGTTAAACAATCTCAGAGTTTATAGATCAATTTACATTCAACACCCATTTGACGTGTACTGTAAACCAATGACAAGTTACTCAATTTAGAATTTACATTTTACAAATCAGATTTAGAGATTATATTAGAAAAGCACATTTTTGAAAACTTTTCTGATCATCCACGAATTTGCGACTAAATAGTTTTTTCGTATCTGTCCGCCTCGTGCTCGTTACAGCTCCTCGATGTAATAGCGAGGTAAACATCTAAGATAATTGTGCTATCGTTGTTTGTTCGTCGATCATCAATGCGTTACTATTTCACGTCCTCCACATTCCTCCTCTATTTGCGTTTCTGCATGTATGGCGTTATGTAAGTGGTAAATAATTTGCTTGCCATTTTTGGTAGACATTTATTAGAAGATTTATAAGGAAGCTAAGTGTATTAAAAGTTGTCGTCATCTGTTCATCCCTCTATGTTGGTTTGTGCTGACAGCCGAAACGTTGGAACCTCTATGCGTTGCAAACGCTGACATATGCGATATTCTAAAACGCTACATATACATGTGTACTTAATCTAGACTTTAAAAGAGGTTTATACGTTTCGGCTGTCAGCACCGATGGGCAGTGTGCCGTCAGCGTGACACTAAAACTTGCCTTACTCATTTTACATGTGTGTGTACAGTTGTGGCACACATTTAGTGGGGTAAAAACCCATCGTGTTGTATTTTCTTTCATTGTTATTAAAATATGTATAAGCACATGTACATGTTGTTTAGTAACAAATATATTTCGGCGACAAGTCCACAAAACTTAATGCCTTATTTAGGCTAATTATCTTGGTGACTGGATCGCACTCATGGTTTTCTTTGTTTGCCATTTCATTTTCTGTTGCCCATTGACCAGTTTGATTTTAACTAACTCTTAACTTTTTAATTTTTGCGTTGTATTGTTTCGGACAATTCTGATAAATTTTACATGTACATAATCCTGACTGTGTGAAGTTGTAGGGGGTAATTTCAGGATTTTCTGAACCAATTTTAAAATTTCTTTATGTCATAGGCAATTGTGTATTAGTTTATTTTTATCCCGCGTCAACCCCTTTGGAACAAGAGCGAGCGGCTAGATTAAAGCCCATAATAAATGTTTCTAAACTATGATTTTAAATCACTAATCAATTTGTTGTTGTAATAAGCTTCCTCTTTAACATAAAATTTTAAACACAATGGCATGATAGAGGCTCAGATAACATTTGTAGTTTGTGCAAAATAATTTTAAATGTTATTGTAATTCTCAAGGTAATATCGATTAGATAAGATGCACTTTTTATTGTGCACTTTAATTTAAATTTATCTCATTATTGAAATAAGTTGTGTTGATACTTCGCGGATTTTAATATGTTATCGAATTATTTTAAACGATACAATTTACTTTTAGAGAATTATGATATCTATCAATGTACCCAAGGCAAGCTTAAATATGATGTCCACCTAGTATCTTGTCGTGTTTGATTTTATGCGAGTATCATATATTTGGACATTAAAAACTTTTTAACGGATTTTAAACGCGATTTATTCATTATATTGTTGACCCGACGTTTCGAATACTTTACAGCGAGCGTGGTCACACAGTCTTCCCGTGACTAAATTATGTCCACCTGTTTCGGAGATAGTCTATTACAAATAGGCAAAAAGCCTGTTTATGACACCACGGAGATCCCGTACACATGCATTTGATGAATCTTTTTTATTTAAATACAACAAACAGAACTTCAATTCTGTTTATTCGTAACGATTACCAGCTAACACATCGTTATACAGTAATAACCTCGACACAACCAAACAGCACATAACAAACACGGCC
Organism: Zerene cesonia; assembly: GCF_012273895.1. NCBI lineage: Eukaryota > Metazoa > Arthropoda > Insecta > Lepidoptera > Pieridae > Zerene > Zerene cesonia. The sequence continues at coordinate 550,580 of NC_052105.1, read as the reverse complement.
TCGGAACGGGTTCCTGTCCTATGAACCCATAATCGCTAATTAAAATAATGAAGATGATACAGCCAACGAGATATAACACTAAATCAATTACAACATAATCATAAATCCAATATGGCGACTTCATTCGCGTACCTTGTAATATTATGAAGCGGGAAACGTACAATTAAATGCAGGTTGTTAGCGGCCGATAGAAGCGCGCCGAATGAGAACTCGTTGAAACGCCACATACCAATAAACAAAGCACTTCATAACGAAAGCTCGTGCGGCGAGCTTTGCGTGGATATGCTCAAGGGATTCATTGTGTTTAAGTGAATATGTAATTATAGTATTTGTAATGCAATGGGAAATTGGTCTTCATTGTTATTATTACCATTATCGTTTATGGACGTATAGATTTTATTTAATTATATAGATTTGACATGACATAACGTTATATTTAAACTATATAGCAAAATGGCGTTACAAATATATGTATTTTAATAGGGATATTTCTCCAGTTTTGTGATAAATTTAACTTGCATAAATATACATATGAGCGTATTAAATCTCAAATCGTTTCAATGGTTTGCAGTAAAAGATAATCACATATCATTCATTTATAACCTCAGCTATTAATCATAAGTAATGAGCACATCCTCAATTTTCGAGCGAGTAGCGCCAGTAACGTTCGCGTGCATCTCAAATCACGCTAAGTAGGCCTTTGATCACTGAAACACAACCGCTTGCACTTCCTACTCGCTATCAATGGCTTCTATCATCGCTGTTATGATATCTAATATTGTATGGATTCCGTTATCCCGTGTGTGCTGCGGGCTGCGGCTGGCTGCGGCGGGCTGCCGACTGCGCGTTGCTGTTTGTTTATGTGTACGGGGGCAAGGGTGCCGATAAATTTGTTTCATTTAAAGCCTTATGTTCGTAGAATATGTTTCTTTATTGATAGATGAGAATCTTTTAGAAATATGTATGTTTTAAAGGTAGCTCGTAACTGTTAATGAGACATTTATTTAAAATCGCCAACTTTTTTTATGAATTGTTCATAATAGTCAAAAGTAATTTACTTTTTTCAAATAATATTACATTTAATAGCAATGTTGATTACAAGTTGTTCCAATTTTTGTGAGTAAGCCATGTGAATAAATTTTGTAATGACAGTTGTATGATATCAGCTTCAAACAAGTCAACGATTGAGCTCAAATATGTACCCAAATGTAATTGGACACTACTTAGCTGGTGTTTCAGCGAGATTCACACGACATTTGCTTCATCTGTCAATACAAATATTTGTCGCATTTGACGTGCTTTGATTGCTATTTATAGCTGGCATTTTATCTTTTTTATAACAGTTTTTTAGGCATTTAAAATATTGCAAGAGTCTGTATTTGTATCAAAAGTTACTTTAAATATTAAATATTTAACGCCATTTTTTAAAACCTAATTGTGTCTAAAATTCTTGAATAGCATTTTGTTTAAAGCCGACGCTTGCTATCAACTATCAAGTACCTACGAAGTACGAAGCTCAGATATCTGTATAGTTTTAAGGAATAAGCGAAACATGAGATAACGAGATTGTAAAATCTTGCCGCATATGTAGGTACAATTTAATTAATGTAATTTTATGTAGTCTCATTACCTGACATCATTTATAAAGTTCAGTTATAATCTATTATTTTTTAATAAAATCCAATTATGAAGGTTTTTGAATAACTGTTTTTTATGAAATATGTATGTATTTTCCTAAAACTTTATTTGAAATATGTCTGAATGCTGCTGCATACGATCAGACGAGATTGCAGTTCAATACTTGAAGATCTACATAAAAAAATAACGTTATGAATATAAAGTAAATGAAGTAATATAAGGTAGGTTCATAGTATCACCTAGGTTGTCCGTCTATCAAATTAAGTAGCTGAATAAATTTTCATACGTAGCCCGTGTCATTATGTCCACTAATTAAGAGGGATTTGTAGGTATGCCTGTGCCCTCTGTAGTCCTCTTGAACTAGCCTTAGTTGGTGTTTGGTCGCCCGTGAGGCCGTCGGTGAAACCGTACAAAGGTTACCTAATTGGAATTATTTCGTTTTCGGCGATGTGTTGTGTCCACAGGTATAACGTAAGTGCATTTATAAAGATGTTATATGTCTTTTCAAAAGAATTGATAATAACAATTCTCTACAGTTTTCGCCTTTTTATTGTAGCATGTAGTTCTTTTCCATTTTTACCAAATGGGTGTATTTAATATCGGTCGCTTGATAATAAACTAGAGAATTTGGTAATAAACTAGAGATTTAACGGTGAAACCCTTTTCTGTCACAGTTAAATATTATGTATATGTGTCTCATTTTGATAGAATTTGCACATATCTAGCATAAGCAATCAATTAATTTATCTAACAATTGAACCTAAAAAGTGAGGTTATCTCTAGGCAAATAATGGGCGACTGAATTCGGTCTAGTTCTAATATTTATCAAATCCATAATGCACAATTATGTCACGGCCACTTTGCAATTATATATAACTGTTACACTAAATATATAAGAGAATAATTTAAATTTTAATGTGCTCTCTGTTAGAAAGTTGTTTAAGAATTTTTCTCTAGAAAAACAAGACCTCTCTCAAGACATTATTAGTGATGCGTTAGAAACGCATCGTAGCAAAATTGAGAAAATAACTTGCAATTTATAGGTTTGTTTTTTAACATACAGTTTAAAATAAATATTTTTGTTTGTTTCATTTCACATATATTATCGTGAATTTTAAAAGGCAACTGAAATTTCTATTGCTACAGTAAGTACGGTTAATCTTCGGAATAAAATTTTGTTCGTATCTAGGATAGGATAGGTCTTTTTTTAGAGATAGTTCTTTGGGTGTCATTGTTGAAAAATATGTCCCAATCACCTTGCCCTAGTAATAAGGTTTACGTCACATCTTCCTAACCTATAATCGGAATCGGGGTCGTCGTACGTTAGTGTTTGTGTAAGATAAGGGTTATCAATCATCTTGATTGATGCTGCGAGGCGATGCTTTTTTAATTCGCAATTTAATGAGGCCGGTGGCGCTAGTACTTGACAGTTTTTGTTATAATTATTTATCCTCGTGTGGACAGTTTTATACCCATTTATCGGGATGTTCAGGAGACTCTTGATAGAAAACATAATCCGTTTCTAATAAGAATGTATATGTTATTTTTTTTATCAGTTGTTTTGTCAATCTCAAATTCGTTCTACCCTTTCTATGTTTATGTACTTTATGAATACTCTTTAATTTTCCTGAACAAAGTTAACAAATTATGGAACATTGAAGATATTTAAAAATCGTAATAAAGATCTCATTCATGCTTTTATTATCGTTAAGATTTGGCAGTTAAATATAAACGTTCTTTGATTATTTATATTACGCGTTACATTTTAGGTGACGTCATCTTTAGATTCGGTTTGTGGGTTACGTCTGGATTCTTCTTCATCTTACTAAATTATAAGTAAGCTTAAATTATAATTTAGCCTTGTTCTGTAATATGTTCCTTTTAAAGGGTTCTCATGTATTTGTGTTTAAATGTGATAGGACATAAACAATTATACATCTCTTTACGAGGTAAGATACCTTCTCCATATTATGTACTCTCGATTAGTTAGTAATTGAATTTGTTAAAGCTATGAATACCAGGGCTAACCTGGTATTCATAGCTTCATGACAATATTGGATGCAATTTTGATTTTAATGCAACCCACATTAAGAACCACATGTAAAATATGCTCTTAATACTCTTGGAAAACAATTTCTATTGAGCACTGACAAAAATTTTGTAGTTAGAAACTAATTTCTAATAAAATTTCATCAAACCAGTATGTCGTATTTTTCTCTCCGAAATGAGAAAGTGTCAACATATCAGATTGAATAATAACGAATTCCTCTGATGGCGGGTTAATCATTATAACCATTTATTAATACAGCTTTACATATACAATCAAACGCTGCAAGTGTCCGTCGATTAATTACTTTATCTCGGCAAAGAAAAACTCTGTTGCATCGGCCTTACACAACCATTCGTAACGGATACAAAGGGTCGGCCGGTTTATCGGCTGAGAGATGATCGGATTATCGGCCCATCAATCATTACGTCGAATGCGATGGCGCCTTACCGTCTGCGGGTTCGATGACTTTTGGACTATGATGAACATTTTTGGGCGTTTCTATTCAAGCCTGGTGACTTTGTTATTTTTATTGTCGGTTATGTATTAGCGATGTGAAGCCCTGCTGTTAATTATTCGTTTAGCGTATGGACTGAAATTCTATTTTATTAACGTTTATTTCAATGACTGACTAATGTGTCAAAGAAAGGATCGTTCGCTATAGTGATTTTTTTTGATATAGGAAAGGCAATCAATAAAAATAAGTAGAGGTATGTAAAAATATTAGAGAGTGTAATTATTATAAGCAGTGGTGGCTCAGTGGTGAGGACCTCGGACTTAAAATCGACAAGTCGGGGTTCGAGACCATTTGAGCGTGCAGGAAATAAATTGATTTTTCAATTTATCTGCGCATGTATCATGCATCACACTGCTCAAAACGATGAAGGATAACATCGTGATGAAACCGGCATGCCCAAGAATCAAAAGTTTGACGACATGTGACATCTGCCAACCCGCACTTGGCCAGCGTGGTGGATTATGGCCTGAAACCTCATAAGAGGTCTGTGTCGCAGCAGTGGGAACATATGATATGATGATCATTATGATGATGATAATGATAATTATTATGCCTAAAATATACAAAAGGTGTTACATTTACGGTATTTCATGCATGCCATGAATAAGATTCTTTACTGTACCGAATTGATCAACTGATTATTTAAATGTTTTTCATTTATTTTTCAACATATTTTAAAATAGGTTATCAATTCGATTGTATTTTTGGGTATGTATCCTCATAGCTCTTTGCTGGATGAATCAATTCTTATAACTCTTTTTTTATTTGAAAGCTGTTTCCTACCATGTAGGTTTAAATATGGTCTAGCTCTGATAATTTGAAGATGGAAGGAATTTAGCTTTTTGTTGAAAATGGATAATATATTGATCATATGATATATCTATCCAAAAAGCCACATATGGTTACATGTGACAATGATGCAGCTCTCTGCCCTATTAACAAATAACAGGAAACTTATTATTGACAAAGTTAAATGTCGGTTCCACGAAGATGCATGTCACGATATTGCCAATGTTTTCCATACAAAAGTATTTGCAGAGATGTAAAAAATAAATAAATAGTATCTTTGCTATGATGATTAAACCTATATAAGTTTATACAAAATTGAAAGGTTTTCTACATTTTATTTAATCTACATGTTCATGACAAGAACTTAACCGAATGCCTCGACATTCAAAACCTACATGTAATCACAATAATACTTCGGGATACATAAAAAATAAAATAATAAAATAGAAGAGTAGATGGGGCCGATCGAATAATCTAGTTTCTCGAAGCGATTATGTGACTGGACAAATGGGTGTCAATAAATTTTGTTACAATAATGAATGCACTTGGACAATTAACATGCGCCGAAAAATAAAAGAGCGGTTATTAATAGCTTTCGAGTGGAATTTAATTAATTTGTCGGCTGGATCCTGTGGAGCTTGAGCTCGAAGTAAGGGTTAAAATTTGGTTAAAGAAATTATAATTGGATTGAATTTTATAATACGTTTTGGTTATAATCATCAATGAAATAGGTTCGATTTAAATATGCAGCTTATATAGGAATTAGAATAAGATACCTTATTATAAAAAATATAATAGTTTCGTGAATAACTGTTTTAATGTTAGCAGTGTTGCATTAATGTTAATATGAATTTTTTGTATAGACATCAGTTGCCTAATACTTTACATAATTAATATATACGAGCTCATATCAGAATATTAAATTATATAAAATGTAGCGCCGGGGTTGCGCTGCTGTAACAAATGTGGTCGCGGCATGTAGCCGGCGCGGGCGCAGGCGCATCGTTATTAACCGATCAATTGAGGATCATTGCCAGCTAGCTGAGTTTAATATCTAGCTTGAGCTAGGAGTCTATGACGTATCTTGTTACGTATGTGTGTAATGAGACAATTGTGGATGGATCTAGGATCGTACTTACGAGGAAGTTAAATTTGTAATAAATAAAGTGGAGAAATATAGCATTTTATCGAATACAATTTAGTAGATTCATCCGTTTTTCAATTTAGTCTAAAAAAACGTGGTGTTTTCTAGTGTTTGGTTTACGTTAAAGCTTTAATAAGTTTCCGAGTATTTTAGTAGGCAGTAAATTTTAATCGTGATCTTCAAGAATGTAATTCATTTTTTATATATAAATAATGTAAACGACACTGCCGAAACAGTAACTTAAAAAAACTTGTATGTAAACTATCATCAATGCCCAATATTGCCTAAACAGCAAAAAGACAATCGACTCGCGAGCCATTGACGCACGTAGATCAAACGCGCGCACGATGCGCGCGCGCACCGCCACCGTCCAGCGCCCAGTCATTAACAGCGCACGCACTTCGGATATGCTCCGTTTTATTTAACGAGCCCGTGCCCACACATGCTGCACTCCCTGCTCCATATATGTTTATTTTATGCTATTTGTTAGATTTTTTTTTCTAAATGTCAAAGTACACTTAAACACAGTTGTATAACAATAAACTTATTTTTATATTTTTGTTATCTACATTTAAATGTACACGGATTTATAAATAGCTCTTTATAAAGCACAAGTGTATCATAATTCGTGATATGAATTTTAATCGAAAGCCTATGAAAGGTTTCTGCGTTCTGCATTAAAATAACATGTATAAACTAAGCTTAGCTAGTAGCAAAACGTGAAACAATGATTTGTCATTTAAATAAAGTATAAGTACGACTATTATGTTCAATTAACTAGGGAATATCTTATATTATCGCTATAGGATATTTTCAGTTTTAGTGCTGTACCTTGATTGGTTTCTCATAATTAACGTTTAATATCTTAACTCCGGTGCCCTATTTAGTGGATCTTGGAACATCGTAAGTGTTTATATCTCGACGTATATCCTTATCTGAGGTCACTGTTACGAGACATTGTCACTACTATCGGCCTTTTATTGTTACATTATTATTTTTTTATTAAAAGTATTACGTCGCTGCGATCCGCTATGATTGCACGGTATAAAGCGTCTACACTTTAGTTGGATTTTGAAATGAATTTCTAATTCAATTTTCTGTTTATATACAGTAAATGACCGTCATGTGTGTGTTGGTAAATAAATAAAAAAAAAATGTATAAATTTGTATTCCAAATATAGAGACAGACTCCCTTAAACTCATTCTCAAAATCATTGATATATAGTTCTAACTGTCTACTAAAGTTTAAGATTTTAAAAGTTTGCTTATTTAACTGCAATCCATTGTATCATGATCACGAATTATCACAAATGCAGGATTATTTTTCTTCAATATTTATCTAAAATGCTTCCAAAAGCACTTGCCTCGACTCTCTCAACTGAACAACCGCCTGGATCAAATGAATGCATTGTAATGAACTTGGTTTGGGCATCTAAAGGATTCTAATGCTGTTTTAGGGTCAAGCAACGGTATCGCTTTGTTATGATGATATATATATTTTTTACCTACTTCTTGAAAGGTCTGCTGCCATTTTAACATATTTAATGGTATATTTTCAAACAAAATTTTACATTGACTGTTTGAAGATATTCAATTATAAATTATCTTTAAATTACCTTTTAATGATTCTAACTTAACGACTTATAGTGTTTATATTTTATTCTTCATCTCTTTCTTTGCAAAGATGTAGAGTTCATGTTTTTAAGAATAACGCAAAGGTACATGTTAATATCAATAGATAGTAAAAGCCAGGGGATAAAGTGTATATTGATATAAAATCACTTGGCCGCGCGTGTCGGGCATTGGACAGTGAGTCAGCAGTCAGCCCGCCCACATCGCCTTCCTTACTACCGTTGTGACAGAGCATCTAGTAATATCGCTATTCGCCAGTATCACACGACCTTGGCCCTAAATATCTTCATATGTAGCACCCCTTTTTAAATCTGCAGCTACAAGTTGAGATTCGATTTTGTGAAGACTACTTACCAATGATGACATCGATTATTTTAAATTCGGTATACTCCTTACCGAATTTGTTTATAAAACTTATCATAAGTAGAAGGATTTTCGAGTACCATTAAGAAATTTTCAAAGGAAACTTATCCATTAAAATAAAAGCAATAAATTTTGCTTAGAAATGACCTGCCATAAATTCATCAATTTGATGTCTCCGTAACGGTGTCTCTTTAATGATCCAAGATCCCATATGCAGGACTGTCGTAAAAATGAGATTGTTTACTAAATATAGAATATGTAATATAGTACTGGATCGGGTCGTCGGCCCTTCTTATCATTTCGGCACGGATTCGTCCCGCTGCGCCCGCTCCCCCCGCTCCCCCCGCTCCCCCCAGTTCTAGCATCTCTACACTGTTGTTTTGTTTCGTGATTGCTCTTTGATTATTGTCTCTTAAGATAAACTCGCAGCTTAAATGGCTTAATTAGTATGGACTGGTTGGTAGTTAACAAGTTGAATTTATGTGATGGACACCCATATCATTTCATTGTGAAACAATGATGATGATTTATTCATTAATTCATTTATTCATTGTTGTATTAAATAAATAGTTTAAATATTTTAATAAGATCAATTTCAGTGAATATTTATCAACCAAAACTGTCTTATATTATCCTTTCCTACTAATCCTACTGATAATATACTTAGTCTGGCCATAAATACTGTTACACTTAATTATAAAAAAATATTACATTTGAATTTCGAATCTG
>NC_052105.1:529981-540721 GCF_012273895.1 Zerene cesonia | reverse complement strand
TTATTTGCAGTTAACAATTTTCTTTTTTCTTTATTACAATATTTATGGCAAGACTAGGTAAATGCGAAAGTTTGTAAGGATGTGTGTGTGTGTTTGTTACTCTTTCACGCAAAAACTACTGAACCGATTGCAATATAATTTGATTCGTAGACAGCTGGACAACTGGAATAAATTATAGGCAACGTTTTATCCCGAAACCGCGGGGCGCAGCTAGTAATGCATGCATGCATATTATACAGTTCCAGGAATATTGTTACAATAAAAAATACTTTATTAGTAATTGCGGATTTAAGTCCAGGGTTTATTTAAAAGGCAAAGCTTGAAACATGACATAATTAGTTTGTATTACATAACTTCGCAATACTTATAAATCATATGTTCCAGGGTGATGGTGTCGCAATGAGCTTGCGGCTGGTGACACTGGCGCTGCTGGTGTGTGCGGCGGCGGCGGAGCCTCGCCTGCAGAGCACGCCGCGCCCGCGCCACTGGCAGCGGGGCGTACGGACCCTCTCTGATAGATCGCCCACACAGTTCGTAGGGTGAGTATTACTACTTAGATGATGATTAAGATAAATGTGTAATAACTGATTTGCTAAATGCGTTCACTACACTGATTCGTTTAAAAAATTATGACATATGAGCAATCCTGCAGTAAAATCAATATTTTCTGCATAGATAACGTACTGGACGTTTAACATTAATATTGACTATGTGCATGAATATTACACGCGTTATGTAAAGGCAAATTACAAGAAGAAATCGATTCTAACAATGTCATCGCCTACGAATGGCACTTTTGTTGTAGCTATATCACTTCCTAGTTGTTTTTAGCGCGATTGTCATTCAGCAAAAACAAAGCTGGATGTCATCTGCCATGAAATCAATCGTGAGTCACTCAATGAGCGCAGGAATGTTCGCAAGTGCGGCTTGTGGCGCGAGTGCGTCGGTCCCGCTCCGCATATTGACACTTTAGATGGAATCTCTCCCTGTTTACGTGATAATATGTAATGCTGTTAAACGATGCTATTCAGATTGTATGCGTTTATTGCTATAGTGGCGGCTTTTATGACTTCTTTACGTCTTTAATGTGCTATGTTGTAGCGTTAGCATTTGTGTGAGAATAATTTATATTTTCTTCTGGCATCCCTAGCTTTTAATTTTGGCTCATTACATTAATGAGCGATAAATTTCTCTTGTACATTTGAAAACGCTAAATTCTCAATATCCAATTAATAGCTTATACAAAAATGACAATGCTTTCACTTTTAGAAAAGAGATTGAAACAAAAGGTAGATACTTAAATAAAAACCTCAGCAATCGTACAGATTATGTCCTTATTTGGTAATCTTATAAGCGTCAGCCTTAAGTAGTATTTCAGGTGTGCCCAGGAATATGTAATTAGTGTAAACCTATTTTAATGACACCGTTGTGGGGTTTCCGTTGAGATGTTTGTCGTATTTAAGTGTGTTTTAATACATGTTTGTTTAATCATTACCTGATACTATATTCCAGCAGGTCATAATTCGATACATTATCACATATCTCATATTCTTTATGGGTCAGAAGACGGTAAATAAAAGGGGTAGGGAAATCAAGCTTGTCAGATGTGACATTGAGCTTATAAAACTTCCACTTGGTGAAAATTATATTCAAAACGTAAAATTAATATCTTGACTTCTGAGTACACTAATATTTCGTTTTTACTACTGTAATAAGTAGTGAAATCCGAAATGAGGCAATTATTCTGTGTCATGTCGTCCTTGAATTAAGCCCAAATGGCTTGTCCCAGTGAACCCGGGGTCGTTCCGCGCGTCTCGCCGTGAAACCTAACTGCCCGTGTCCTCTTGGAACCCCCGGCTTTGTTTGTGAGTGTGTGAGCGAACTGCTTCAAATTTACTCTGGCGAATATATTGTAATGAAATTCTTGTGTTACAAAATGGTCGCTGTTTGTTATGTTATCCTAGATTTCCTGATTAAGTTTACTCTAAATCTGCATTTTTAAAATAAAATTTTACAATTGCTTCTTTTAAATTCTCGTCTTATGCTTTGCCATAAAGGAGATATTTTCCCTTTTAATAATTACAATGCTTTTTTCTATGAATTCTGATTTATTTTTAACTATCGACTTAAACATGGATCGCGATATACCACGTTTGTACGTTTTGAGCTTACGTAACTGGATTCTTTAATGCTTAGACGAGCAAGAATTGTACAATCTTATTGTTTACTTGAACCACAGCAATAGCGAAACAATTACTCAGCATAAAATAATAGGATGTGTGACCCTCTGACCCAAATGCAATTAGTTGAACATCAACAGGCACAGCGAATTGCTCGTCTTTGATATGGACGTGAGACCGACAATTACAAGGTTATACTGATCATTAGTATTTTCACACTTATTGTATATTTGTGGGTCAGCCCGGTGCCCGCTGGGATGCAACGCTTCTTGTGTGTACTAACAAGAAGTAAACAAGGAAAGTCAGGTGATGGAGTTGTGCAATGAGTATATGTTTTATATCTCACACAGATGGGGGTGTTTTAATTTACATCTGTAGTATTGACAGGATTTTTTTATTTTTATTTCAGTTTGCGAATGAAATATGGTTACCTACGTTATATATTCAATATTTACGTTTAGAAAACAACATTTTTAACAATTGTCTGAAAAATCATGAATTATTTTTATTAAAAACAATTATTAAACACAATTAGCTTTTAGATATTTTTCATTTATTACCTTTACTAGAAAATTCTTCATAGATTTTTGAATCAGGTTCAGTGGATTATATCAGCAAGAGATAGACAGACATACGTTGTACGTTAGACAGAGTTACATTTGCATTTATAATACCAGTAGGGATTATGTTATTTCCAACCGATAGTATTAAATATAACATAGTATGAGTGAAGTTTGGCTAGTGATACGGTAGTGATATCTTGCGACAGGCCCCGTGCGGTCACGGCACACCGCATTAGAGACGCGCCACTAACTCCAGCCCAGCCTTAATTAGAACATTAGGGTTTGTAAAGCTCGCTGCTTTCGTATCAACAGCTATAAGGTTTCTGTCTTGGGTGGTTGATGTTGATTGCTTTTGTTTTTTTATCGGATTCATAGTGTATTTGTTTTCGAAATCAATTTTGTTACAATGAGGCAAAGGTTCAAAAAAGAGGGGGTTGGAATTCAAATCTCCGATGCGCTGCCAAAAAGAAGATACAGCAATGCTTTGTTGCCAGATTTCTTAGAAGTAGAGTGTAAGTAGCCAAATAGTAGAGTGTAATTCCTGTGCTTTATCGTATTTGTTTATTAAAATGATTGTATATAACGTATATATATATATATATATATATATTTTTTTTTTTTTTTATCCACAGCCCACATGTGTGTCGGAGTCGAAACAGCACGCATTGCTGTCCGGGGTGGACCTCCAGACCCAACTCTTTGCTTTGTGTAGTTCGTAAGTATACTTGTCATATGTTTATAATTTTAAACCTTACAGTTAACATATAAGTTTTCTCGGGTAAGAGATCAATTTTCAAGCAATCAAATCACGATTAATATTCATTATCCCCAACCCCACTGCTCGATACGGTGAAGGAAAATATCGTGAGGAAACCAGCATGTCGAAGAACCAAAAGTTCGACATGTGACATCAGCAAATCCGCACTTGGTCAGCGTGGTGGATGGCCTGAACACTCATAGGAAGTCTGTGTGTCCCTGCAGTAGATAGATAATTGGCCTGATGATGATGATGATATCAATTTGATAAGATAAAGATTCATTGTTAGAGTTATTTTTAGATAACTTAATAATGATGTTACTTATCTCAGAAATAATTTGGGATTACATATTGAATAAATAAAACTTTAGTTCATGGCAACTATTCTGACAAAGTAAATTCATTTCATTTCATTAGCATCCTTGGCATCATTTTCTTGAAAAATTAACTAAACAATAGCCATATAATATATGATATGTATTTCTCAGATTGACCAGAATTGAAAAATTAGATATGTTTATGTTACAAATATAAATACGGATCGTTTGTTTGTAGGATGTATCCGTTGAAGGAGGTGAACCGATTTTAAAAATTATTGCAATAATAGCTTTATATACTTTGTTTGACATGGCCTGTTCTACATTGATGAGCAAATAAATTTGAGCAAGTGCAGCAAACTGCGTGGGCATCGGTGTCTAATTAAATAAATTACTTCCTCCTTTTTTCTAATATCTAGTCTGCTATTTTTGTAAGAATATAACTTTATTTTAGAGATATTCATGTTTTGATAGAGGTCAGAGACCCTACATTGTTTTTGGGTATACATCAAAGTATTTTGGGAGATTTCTGGTATATATATGGTACAGTCGAAGTTTTTAGTAATTTGGGACACTGTTGTTATAGGAAAATGTGTTCCAATAATAATAATTAATATTGAATACTGCCGTAATTTTTTGTACCTTTTATCAACTTAATAAATTATCTGATATAATTATTTATTAGTAATTTAATTAATTATGAGGGCGTATGTGTCTCGAGTCTATAATTATTATTTTGATTTTTTGTATTTACGGTTAGCTGAACTGAAACTTCTGAAGTGTTCCAGAATTTTGTGCGACAAATATATGAGTTATATTTAAAAAAAAACATTATTCAAAATGATCCTTATATCGATACTTGTGTCTAATATTAAAAAAATAACTCTTAACAAGGATATTTGAATTGCTGTTCTAAGTTTCAATAGAATTGTTCATTTTTTAATGTAGGATCGTTGTGTGTTGTGTGATTGTGTGTATAAAATGTAATGTTTGTGTGCGGCAGCGCTGTGCCGGCCGGACTGCGGCTCGCCGGGCGCGTGCATCGCGCCCAACATGTGCCGCTGCCCCGGCGGCACGGAGGCGCCATCTTGTGCTGGCGGCGGACTCTACCCATATCCTGGTATGATTTTGTACTTACGGCTTGCAGTGACATGAGAAAGTACAACTTTTAGAATTTAGATAATATTTAAATTCACTGTACCGGTGGTAAATGTTACAACTGTTTTATAATGATTTAAAAGTGCTTTTATAAGAAGTCGTAATTGAATAAATATACCTTTGAGTGGAGTTTGATACTTACTTGACATGACGTAAAAATACGATAGTCATTCAAATCACAATAATAAAATGGTGTCAATCAAAGCAGAAGTAATAAATAGCTATATATAGTGAAATTTTTTAGAGAACATCACATAAGTAACAATTGATGAATTGTGTCTTAAAAAATTATATTTAATTATTTATGTCTCGTTATAGAAATTCCTCTTTTTCATTGCAGAAGTTTTGTACGAAAATTATAAGTGAAGAGGGATAATCTATAATTTTACATTTTGTTTAAAATGTCTGTATTTTTTGTTTAATGTCATTCTTCAGCTGTGCAATTATTTACATTATGCATTAAAATAAACAAACATGAAACATTATTTATTACATACATTTAAAAATATAATCTATATGTATAAAAGAAATTTATTTAGTAATACTGTATAATTATATTTATATATAAAATAATTTCAGCTCGCACGCGTGGTGGTTGTCGCAGGATATGCATGAACGGAGGCACTTGTACGAACGGCACCTGCGCGTGCGCACCCGGATGGTCTGGGGAGTTTTGTACTGAACGTGAGTTCCTGTGTTTGTTAAACAGAAATATACTAAATTGAATTTTTTTTTTGTTGCGTAAAGTTGTTTGTTCAATTTAGCAAATCTGATAAGATGTGATCGTAAAGTAGTTATGTAACGGAACGTACCCGAGCGGCGGTAAATTTCAAAGAGAGGTTAACGCGACCATAATTCTATACGATGGCCGCGTTGGTCCGCGCTCGGCCAATGGGAGCGCGGCAACATAAAATTTGTCATCGGCCGCGTTTTTGTAAAATAGTCGTTATGAAGTGAATGAGTCGTTAAAGAGTTCGTTAAGAGTTTCGTTGAGGTTCTTTGTTAACTTATTGTAATAGACTAAAGATTTCGCAATATAGGAATGTAATCATTGTAAAAGTGTTCAAATCTTTAGTAGTGAATAAACTATAGTGGATATTTGTGTTTTGTTCTTCATTTCTACACAAACTCCATTATAGTTACCTATTACTTATTATTATACTAGCTTTTGCCCGCGGTTTCGGACGCATTAAATTCGGAGTAGTTTCATAGATGTTATTATACATATTGAAAAAACACACCAAATGATAGAGAAAGCGACTTTGTTTTATACTACGTAGTGATAATTATTACTAGATGATCGAGTTTGATTGATTCTAGTTAGCTATTTCTATAAACGTTATAATTATTTGAATTAAAATTTAATGCAAAACACATTTTGTGTTTAAATGTAAAAAAAATCACGTATCTGTTTGTGATTGGTAGTGATTGATTATTACTATACAACGAATAACTTAGGCTGAGATATAGTTTATTGTATATTCAAACAATTCAACTGTTTACACTATAATTACATAATGTATTGACTTATTTAGCACTTTAACGGATAAAAGTGCGCTTGTTTCTTTGCAACAGTGTCATGTTTGCAAATGTTTTATAAAGTCTGCGGGCAATCGGAAATAATTCGGAATTATATAAAGTTTAACACTTAATAATGTAACTTATATAACAACATATTATAAAACAAAGTCGCTTACCACCGTCTGTGTGTTTGTATGCTTAGATCTTTAAAATTACACAACAGATTTGTATTGTTTTTTTTTTAATAGAAAGAGAACTGAACAGGAAGGTTATGTATAGGTAGGTATATGTATAATAACATAGAGAAAGGAGACGGGAAACGGGATTTTACTCCGAATTTAGCGCGACCAAAACCTGTAATGAAGCTGAAGAGGTTTTTTCTGTTTGTTTGGTTTAACGCGCTTATATTATTAAAGTTGTAGATAGCACATTTATTGAGGATGTCTTTAGGCAATTTAACATCAGGTCCTACGTGGGTAAAACCGCGGGGCACGGCTATTACACACTAGAGATAGATATGTATATATAAGGCGTGTGCTATGAC
Organism: Zerene cesonia; assembly: GCF_012273895.1. Lineage (NCBI taxonomy): Eukaryota > Metazoa > Arthropoda > Insecta > Lepidoptera > Pieridae > Zerene > Zerene cesonia. The sequence continues at coordinate 533,681 of NC_052105.1, read as the reverse complement.
CGCAGCGATCTGCCGCGAGCCGTGCCTGCACGGCGGGCGCTGCATCGCGCCGGACCGCTGCGTCTGCTTCCACGGCCTGTCCGGCACGCGCTGCGAGATCGACCGCCGGACCGGTGAGATTCCACGCCTCTCTTCTCTCTTCTCTCTTCTACACTGTAATTTCTACAAAAAATGTCACCAAGGTCCCTCTTTTCCGGGGGGGACCAAAGGGGGGGGCAACTAGAAACTATCTATAAATCACGAAAGTCGATTTTCAAAATTCCTCGAATTCATACAGACATGGTTAACTGTTTTAACAAATATCTATATACATTCTTACAAACTTTTTCAAATATAATATTAGTAGGATCGCTTATATCATTTATACAGGTAAGTCAACACTCTCTCTCTAGCCACTACGACTAGGTGTTCATTATAAAATTATAAAACCAGCAACAACGCGGTTGATAAACTCCAGAGGCAAATCAATCTAATTAAATCTCAACTGAATCATACAATTTTCGCGGAGATAATTAGCAGCTCGATATGCTAACTAACCTACATTAAGATTTTTGCGAATAATTAACACCCGCCTCATTATCAACGATTTACGCAATTAAAAATGCAGTCATAATTTGCATCTTCAGCGTTGACCCCGGTTCGGAGATTTGCGTGATCTCGATTAAACATTATGATGTCATTGAGTGACGCAATAAATCCGCTCAAATAGATTTGGGGCATCTGCTGTGGAATTTAGTAATGAAACTATAAAATAAAATAAAGATAATAAGAAATTGTAGAGGAAATTACGTCATGTTTATCGGTTTTCAGGAAGTCGTTGTGCGCTGAAGTTTTCTCGACGTTATATTAAAATAATCGGTTGATATATAATAATTTATTCAGTGTTTACGTGTTAGAATTTGATCAAAAAATTGTCATGCAAAGTTTTTCTTTTATGTCATGTCTTTAAACAATAATAATAGTAGTATTTGGGTTTCGTTTTTTAGTCTTATCTTGTGGCTATATTACACGGACTTTTATTTTACTCTATGATGTGTATAGGTTATGGTATAGGTCATAGGGCCATGCTACACTGCCATTTATTTTACTTTGGGACACTGTAGGGTGCAACACGACACTGTTGGGCAAGGACCGACGACATTGGCAAATCTTACACTATTATAAGATGTCAGAGGTGATACGGATATGGTGCAGGGACGCCTGTTTTATCACGCGATATTGTAGACTTCACGGACTTACTTGACTACACAATTTGAAGGGCCGTGCTACACGGACACGCGCGGCGCGCTGTGCACGGGAGCGCTGGAGGGCGTGGTGTGCACCAAGCAGCTGTGCTGCGCCACCGTGGGCGTGGCCTGGGGGCACCCGTGCGAGCGCTGCGGTGACCTGGACTGCCCGCCCGGACACCTGCGCAACCTTGCCACCAAGGAGTGTCAGGTGGGTGCCAGCCTAAACCGCTCTGGAACTTGGCTACTAAGGAACATTAGGTGTATTGGGAAATGGTAATTTAATGAGGGTAAACTTTACGGTAATTGGTTGCTTGGACTATTGTTAATTTTGATCTATTTGTTTATGTAAAACATTACGAGTAATAAGCAGTTAGCAGATTTCATCCCGAAGCATGTCATGCTGAGTTTTTATACACATATGGGAAAACACTAGTGGAATTTGGCCACGAAAATGTATCAAGTGCAAAATTTTTAGACATTATTAACTGAATGATGTTTCGCGCCCGCCCAACGGCAGGACATAGACGAGTGCCTGGCGGTGCCGGGGCTGTGCGAGGGCGGCAAGTGCGTGAACTCGGTGGGCTCGTTCGCGTGCGAGTGCCCGCCCGGCCAGCGCCGCCACCGCACCACCAACAACTGCGAGGACATCGACGAGTGCGAGGACCCCGACATCTGTCCCGTGAGTGTTTCTGCTCTGTGCTCTCTGTGTGCTCTGCTCGATCTAATCTTGTTATCTTATATGGGCAATGTTGTTTTGTTTGGTTTCTTTAAATGAATATTAGAATGGATACAAATTAATCTCTGTTAACTTTTGTGTAATGGGCAATGTAAATGTGCGGTTACAAATTATTACAATAATTCGATTTTAATTCCATATTACAGAATGGAAAATGTGTGAACACAGAGGGTGACTACTACTGCTTATGTAATCCACACTTTATTCCGAGTCCGGACAAGAAATTCTGTATAGGTAAGTTTTTGGATTGGAGTATTAGCACAGATAACATAATACTATACTAGCTTTAAAATATCGTATTTAACCTTTATTTTCATAACATTTACAGGTAATAAAAACTTAAGCAGTCGCTAAAGTTATAAATTAACCCAGTTCAGAAGATAATAATATATCAATACATGAAATTATTTAACTTTTTATTTGATGTCATGCAATCAGTGGTTTTATTTCCGAATTTGTTTACAAATTAATTTATATTGAATGTGATGTCATATTAAACGTGATAGTATTATTTAAAATTGTAATTTAAAAAATGTATACAAATAAAATATCGTTTCGCCGGCAGACGGGCGCGTGGGCAACTGCTTCACGTACCTGAGCGAGACGGGCGAGTGCGGCGACCGGCTGCCCATGGCGCTGTCCAACCGCGACTGCTGCTGCGGCTACAACATGGGCCGCGCCTGGGGCGACCTGTGCGCGCCCTGCCCGCCGCGCGGCTCCAGTTAGTGTCTCTCTGCCTCGCTCTCTTGTGTCTCCCTGCCCTCTTTGTGAACTGATCCGGCTCAAAGCACCGACGAGCCTTCCTTTGTTGAACATTTCCAGCTCGAAGGATCATTATATTTTATATTCTCAAAATTTGAATTAATTTTTCCACCAACAATTGTTCCATTTTATAAGTGATAACAATCGTTCATCGCAGTGGAATGGACGCACCTGTGCGGTGGCGGCGTGGTGCCGCCGGACTGGCGCCGCAACGACACGAGCGGCGGCGGCGGCGGCGGGGGCGCGGGCGGCGCGGGCGGCGGCGCCGACGTGGCGCACCCCATCGCCAAGATCAACGAGTGCATGCTGCGCGCCGGCATCTGCGGCCTCGGCGACTGCGTGGACAAGGACGTGGGGTGAGCGGGCTCATTGGGATCCACTCATTTTGTTATTGGACAATAATTGTATATTGTTACAGTATTAACATATACTGTAACATGCATGCCGTGTTTACATCTCGAGGAATTAAGACTTTATTAGATGTTTTTGATTCAAATTCTGTATAAATATTTTTTTGAACTGTTGTGCAGGTACTCGTGCCAGTGCTGGGAGGGCGCGGAGAGCACGCTGCAGGACGGCAGCCCGGCCTGCATCGACATCGACGAGTGCGCGCTGCAGTACTGCGCGGGCGGCACCTGCATCAACACGCCCGGCAGCTTCACTTGCAGGTGACCAAAGTTGAACGCTCAATCACAGACGGAGAAGCCATTGTGTCCTTTCCAATGCTATGACTGTTTACTTTTGCATAAAATCAAATAACTGTGGATTTATAATAAAATTAAGAATTATGTATTATTTTTGTTTTGATAAAGGTTGAGCTTAGTATCTCATTACTTCATACAATTTAATGGAGAAAAATCTTGTGATGTGAGGATTGGTGTTCAACAGGGATATACTTCTCCCTTGGACCTCTGCGCTAAGCAGACGCATTTACTTGAACTGTAGTTGTTTTATTCGAATTTTTAAATATAAT
>NC_052105.1:525593-528981 GCF_012273895.1 Zerene cesonia | reverse complement strand
GACACAGTATTATACTAGTTCGGGAGCCTAAGGATTCATATACATTCAGATGTAACGTTTTTATCCAAATAAATCTTTATTATTATTATTATTATTACTTAAGGTCCCTTTCTGTTTTGGATTATAATAAACCTGTATCTTTGCATAACAAAAAAAAAATAAATTCCCAGATGTCCACCTGGATTCGATCCCGTAGAGAACGGTCTACGGTGCAGTGATAAAAACGAATGCGAGATGACCAATGGAGGAATGTGTACTAATGGTGTTTGTACCAACGTCGATGGGAGGTGAGTTTTAAGTTTTTCTTATGTACTAATGTTGTGAGGACTGAATAAATATGATTTTATTTTACTATTATTAATTAGAGTTTTGGTTTTTCTTACATAGAAATCGTCTATAGTTTGAGTTATCATTGTATAATTAGTCGACCAAGTGGTTTAGTCTTGATTTTGGAGAAGACCATCACCATCATGTTGTTAAAACATCTTTCTATTATCGTCAATGGTGGTGGTATTTTCATATGATCTCCATTCAGATGTTCAAATACGTAGTTAACTTTAAAATATTACACGTATCTCTGTTTTTATTATCACAAAAAATGAAGATGTTTGTAGAACTAATTCAAACAGATAAGTTTAAGACCTGTCGAGTGCTGACGTTACATAGTGGCCAATGCTATATATGTGTTGTACCGACGTGTGTCGTGAAGTAACCCCGTGGTGGTCGCGCGTAGGTTCGTGTGCACGTGCAACCCCGGGTACGCGGGCACGGAGACGGGGCACGCGTGCCGCGACGTGGACGAGTGCGGCGACAACCCGCGCGTGTGCCGGCGCGGGCGCTGCCGCAACACGCCCGGCGGGTACGACTGCGCGTGCGAGCCCGGCTTCGCGCTCTCCGCCGCCGGCTACTGCGCCGACGTGGACGAGTGCGCCGCCGGCTCGCTGTGCCAGGTACGCGCACACTCGCTCACTCGCACGCACACACGTGCACGTGTGCGTACTCATACACGCATATGAACACACTGACAAACTCGAATTATATTTGTTTTAAACTACGACCAATTCCGATCGCTGCTATCAAGAAGAATTTGCAATGATTTTGTTATTTAGTCCAATCTATAAAACAATTAAGCAAGCTTTAAATTCTATAGCTGATAACTGTCCTATCGTTGATTTGTGATTTATACATTCCATGTATTTTATTATTGTGATATTCGTTATGTTATATACTGCTCTAATCAGTATGTGTGTGTGGTGTGCTGTCGCAGGGCGGGCGCTGCGTGAACGGCGAGGGCTCGTTCCAGTGCGTGTGCGAGGCGGGGTACCGCGGCACGCCCACGCGCGACGCGTGCGTGGACGTGGACGAGTGCGGCGAGCTGCGCGTGTGCCGCAACGGCCGCTGCCACAACTCGCCCGGCTCCTTCCGCTGCGAGTGCCTGCCCGGCTTCACGCTCAGCTCCGACGGCCGCTCCTGCCTGGGTGAGCCGCTGCCCCTCCTAGTCTCGTGCCTTCTTTAAGTCTACTCGTCTATTATACTTTACGTAGACTTTGTACCTGGGGACGCTGCTAATGTAGCGATGGTCAAACTTAGCAGCTATCATATGATATGAGTATAAGTACAAGTTTAATGATTTACACCTGTACGCAGCACACATATTGCATAATATATAAATAGTTTGTTTGACAGAGCTATGCGCATGTTTCAGACGAGGTGCAGGACCTGTGCTACGAGAAGTACGAGGAGGGCGCCTGCAGTGGGCCGGGCGCCGCCCCCGTCACGCGCTCGCAGTGCTGCTGCAGCGCTAGCAAAGGTGTCTTACCTTCACTGACTATTTAAATAGAAGAATAAAATGGTTAAATATATTACATACTTTTGGTTAAGCTTGAGCTGTGTTAGGTACTTATATTTACATCTATAGAATTAATCCTCTCAATTATCCAAAAGTTAATTCCTTCCTTCCTTTCCTTCGTCTCAAAAATACAACAATTATTAACAGAAAAAAAATAGGATAAAACTTTCATTGTAACAAAAAAATGTTAAAGGTAAGACGTTATCTAAAAAGTAAGCTTGAATTACAATAATTAAGTATGTTTCGGCTTAGTCATACCAGCACGGTAGGTACATGAATAAAAAAGAAATCCATATACTCATTTCAGGATTACGTCTCGGTTGGGGTGTCGCTTGCAAAGAGTGCCCCAAACCCGGCACTAAGGAATACGAAATTCTGTGTCCCGAGGGCGCGAGCAAGGACAACGGGGGCACCGACATCAACGAGTGCACCATGATCCCGGGCATCTGCCCCCACGGCACGTGCGAGAACCTGGAGCCCGGCTACAAGTGCATCTGCGACCCTGGCTACCATCCGGACAAGGATGGCATCTGCAGGGATATCGATGAGTGTGACATGTACCAGTCTGTGAGTATCATTGTCACTTTTATTTACTTTGAGGTTATGTGTTACATATTATATTAATAGTTATGGTGAAATTTAATTTGTATTAGGTCTCTTAAAAAGTTTAAATGACTGAAATGAGCTTTACTTTAATTTTAAGTTAATTTTGTGATTTCTTTGAGCATAGTGAAAATATATAAGACATTCAAGTAGTTCAGCATTTTATATATTTCGTTTATTTGTAGATACGGCTAATATTTATAGAACGATAACACTAGCAATGGAGCTCGATCTCAATATAACTCTTACAACTGTCCTTTTGACTTTGACCATGCTATGTGTTGTATGGTATATAGTGAAAGTGAGAACAGAGTATTTGGACGATTGTCGTTCGGTTCGGTTGCAGTACTGCACGGGCGGGCAGTGCCGCAACACGGCGGGCAGCTTCACGTGCGTGTGCCCGCCCGGCACGCGCCACGAGCCCGCCGAGCAGCTGTGCCGCGACATCGACGAGTGCGAGGGTGAGGCCCCGCCCCCGCCCCCGCTCCCGCCCGGCCCCCACCGCGGGGACATTCCGCCCGCAGGTGCCCCCGCCGCCCCACCCTGCGCCCCGCCCCGCTGAGCACGCACGGGACGGATCGGTGGATCGGTGGCGCTCTCGCTGCGCCCGGTTGGCTCTCAGTGGGGGCAAACGTGATACTGGGTGCTAGTTAACGTTATGGGCAATTTAGCTGTTGTGGTGTAGAAAGAGAAAGAAAATAATTTTGGGAATTTTCTCCTAGTTATATTTGAAAGGAAACCATAACATTAGAATTTTTTTGACTTATAAAAGTAGCCGAAACTTCTCTTCTCCTAAATATAATATTAGAAAGGCCTTACACTTAATAAGACAGACTCGACCTGACGTAAATTTCTGCCTTACTGGGACTACAAGCGAGAGCCCCACTTATATCTACCTTCTCCATCGACATCTAACTATCAGCGGGCATGATCCAT
>NC_052105.1:522304-524593 GCF_012273895.1 Zerene cesonia | reverse complement strand
TACTGGGACTACAAGCGAGAGCCCCACTTATATCTACCTTCTCCATCGACATCTAACTATCAGCGGGCATGATCCATCTTAACGGTATATCGTCCTCTAGTCATAAGTATCTTGCATGGTGAATAGGTAAATAGTCACGGTATGGATAAGGTTTAGATCTTAAGAGTTTTCTTTTTTTTCAATCAGGAAATAAAATTAAAACAATTCTAATTGAACTGAATGAAATCATTACAAAGACCGACCTCATTGGCATAATCATTAGAAAACTTCTAAAAGCATAATGACTGATCTAAATGTCATTCACTCATTCACGCAAACGAATTCATTGCACTGCTTATTCAAAATAGTAATTGATAATATACAATTAATAATTAAAACAAAATAATAATAAATTAAACGCTATTTAAAACTGCCTAAGGATGAGAGCTACTTTCAGAATGTACACAGATTGTTCAAGAGATTCTTAAAAATGTATATCTTAATGTAGTGATGACTTATTGTAGATACCAAGATTTATTATTCAAATTTTCAGTAATCGCCAAACAAGAGGTTAACAATTCCACTTTTTTATTTAACTTTGTTACTTCAGTACTTTCACAAGTACATAACTGTCGCCTAGGCTGTGAACCGATTTTGATATTAATTTTTATTTGAAAGTTACCTTCCACATGGTCTAGTTTAAATTTGGTCCAGTTTGGACAATTTGAAGGCATTATCAAAATTAGCATATTCGTATCCTTAGAATAGTATAAAACATTTGCAGAGAACACGAACCCGTGCGACAACGGGCGCTGCATCAACACGCACGGCAGCTACGAGTGCGAGTGCGAGCACGGCTTCGTGCTGGACGCCACGGCGCAGCACTGTCTAGGTGAGTTGCGGCGCTAGCTAACCTTGTCGAGACTAGATCATATACAGGTAACTTTGTTTTACGCTAATTTTGTCATTTGACAATAATTAAAAATTTTAAGCTACTTTTTAATTTTTTGGTCTTAAGCGCCAAATGACGTCATTCATATGGGCCATGATTATCGTGAAAACGAGTTAGATTGTTTGGGTACAATTTAATACATCGATGAGATTTGGACCATTGATGTAAAAAACCCAAGATGCACACTTAACGTTTCATAAACGTATATTCATTCAAATAATCTCGTGTCACTCGTACCTAGGTGCACTCCTAGGCACTCTTAAGTAATTCGCGTAATTGGTGAGTGTTTAGTCACACTTTCGAGCGTTACATTCGAAGAGACAGGTGATGAGACTATGCATCTCTATTCCAATGGTCAGGACCCTAAAGTGTTTCTATTGTGTATCTATTCATGAAATCGGAGAGTAATACAAATTGATGTATATATTGTACGATGTATGGTATGGTTGTGTAAATGTATGTTTGTGTGTTGTGCGCGTGCGCAGACAACCGGCGCGGCTCGTGCTGGCGGCGCGTGGTGGACGGGCAGTGCGAGGGCGCGGCGCCGGCGCCACTGCTGCGCCAGGAGTGCTGCTGCAGCGTGGGGCTCGCCTGGGGCTCCCCCTGCGAGCCTTGCGACCCCACCGACTGCCCCTGCCCCAAGGGCTTCGCTAAGGTGACACCACATTTTATCGTCATCCCCATTGTTATTATTGTCTTCATCGCAACCATTATACTATAATTTTAATAATTATTATCATTCGCACGGATTATACAAGAAATGTAAAGAGCGTTTTTGAGTTGCAGTTGGACGGCGCGACCTGCCGCGACGTGGACGAGTGCATGCTCGACCCGGACCTGTGTATCGGCGGCCAGTGCGTCAACACGGACGGCAGCTATCGGTGCGAGTGTCCCGATGGACTCACTTTAGACGTTACAGGTGTTTTATTATTTATATTATCGATGCTATTCTTATTTTTTTTATTAAATTCTAATATCACGTGCTATAAACTATTTTTAACCGATTTTAAAAGGAAAGGAAGTTATCGATTCGATTGTCTTTAGATGGTTATTAGTTCACAACTTTTAACTTGGTGTATCAATATTTATAATTCTTATTTCTATTTCGAAGCCGGTGCCTCCGGTGACACGGCCGTATCTTAATTTGGGCTCGTTCGAACAATTTAAAGGTCTTTCAGTTTATTGTTAAAAATAATTATTTGTTAAAGAGAAAATTTTGAAATATACATACACAAGTAACGCAGCTATAGTAAAATAATTTGTTTATCGCATCGTTCCGTCAGGCAACCGGTGCGTGGACCTGCGGCGCGAGGCGTGCTACACGGAGCAGGCGGGCGGGCGCTGCGGCGGCGCGCTGG
>NC_052105.1:518669-521304 GCF_012273895.1 Zerene cesonia | reverse complement strand
ATGTAACAGGAACGGACGCATTCCGCAACCTCTGCACGGATATCTCGAGCGGCCAGCCCGGCATATGGACGCGACCCGGAGGTCCCAACGGCACCGGCATATGGAACCAGATCGACGGCGGAGACGGATTCGACGACGGCAGAGTGATCTCGTGGGGCAATCACACCGACGGAGACGAGTGGGGCCAGCCGGGCGGGCCCGGGATCACGCCCAGCCAGATGGAGGTCAACGAGTGTGCCGCCTTCCCCGGCCTGTGCGGACACGGCCGCTGCAGGAACATGGTCGGCACTTTCACGTGCGATTGTTTCCCCGGATACGTGAAGGTAACTCAAATTTTTGCTGAATCCTTGTAACACTATGTTATGTAGTTACAATGTTCTTGTACTCGATGACCATTTGACCTTTTCACTTCGATGCATTTTTAACTACCTCAATAATAAATAAATAATGTGTGTATGTGTGTATGTATGTATATTTATTTATTTATTATTATTTTTTTATTGCAAGTATCATTTAATATAGTATTATTATTTATTGTAAGTATCATTTAAAGGTATATTTATATACATATAAATACATATGTGATATGTATTCTAAGTTAAAATATTTATGTACTTAATACCTACCTCCTGCTTTTTACTATTTCTATACACAGTGGGTTGCCTGGAAGAGATCACTCTTTAGTGATAAGGTCGCCTTCTGTGCTGGTTAGTTGTAGTTTTAAGTTTTTATATTTAAGGTTTATTTGTATACCAGTACAATAAAGTGTTAAATAAATAAATAAATAAATAAAATGTTGACGTGTCGCAGGACTCGAAGAACCACTCGTGCGTGGACCTGAACGAGTGCGAGATAATGGAGAGCGCGTGCGGCGCGGGCGCGGCCGCGTGCCGCAACACGGAGGGCGGCTTCGCGTGCGACTGCCGCCCCGGCTACCGCGCCGACGACCTCTCCAAGCTCTGCGTCGGTCAGTCCTGCCCTGCTTTTGCTCATTGCTCATTTTGTCCTTATCATGCAACAAATGATAATTAATGAGTTATGATACGATAGAAATGACGTATATTTTCAAATGTTTGCATATCTTCAAAGATCATAAGTCTGTCAATATATTGTATATATAGTTTTGTCATAAAATATCATTTTAGTGAGCTGTATCCCCTAGGGCATTAAATAGGAGATAAGTTTGTACCGTCAATTTTTCACCGCACGGACAAAGTTGTGGGTAATAGCTAGTATAATATATTGATATTATTTACATGTGTATTTAAAATTGTATGATATTTGTCAGACATCGACGAGTGCGCCGAGGACCGGTCGCTGTGCCGCGGCGGGCGCTGCGTGAACACAGCGGGCTCGTTCCGCTGCGAGTGCGGCGCCGGCCTCGAGCTCGCGCCCGACCGCCTCTCCTGCAAGGACATCGACGAGTGCTCCATCACCTCGGGTGCCTGCCGCTCTTCATTCCTTTATACTGCACCTCCAATACATTCTGCATTCTATTTACTACTGTCCTTTGCCGAAAGATTAGCCCAAATGTCAAATGAGCCAATTTTAAGTGTATTCATATAATAACTTATATAAATTCAACAATATATCATTATAATACTCTTATCGCCGTTATACCTAACGAACTCGTGTTAAGAGATATTATTATAGTGTTTATTCTTATACTGTCAACATTTTACCTAAGTTCGCTATTGTGTGAGTAACAAGTTCATAGTGAAGTGTTCGAAGCATTGCAATAAATAATTTAAAAAAAAATCTCATAAAGATTGTCTTACTTAAAAATCACTCTACTATTATGATAGCGGGTATTGGTCTTTAAATGATATAATAACGCGACAATTACACAGGTATATGCAGCAACGGCGCGTGCGAGAACCAGATGGGCACGTACCAGTGCGTGTGCGACGAGGGCTACGCGCAGTCCACGGTGAAGTCGCACTGCGAGGACATCGACGAGTGCGCGGAGGACCCCACGCGCTGCCAGCACGAGTGCGTCAACACGCCGGGCTCCTACCACTGCGTCTGCAGGGAGGGCTGGCACCTGCGCGCGGACGGGCGCACGTGCCGCGACGTGGACGAGTGCGGCGGCGGCGCGCGCGTGTGCGGCGGCGGCGAGTGCCGCAACACGCCCGGCTCCTACCGCTGCGCCTGCGCCGCCGGCCTGCTGCCCGCGCCGCCCGACGCGCGCCCCACCTGCCTCGACGTCGACGAGTGCAACGAGGTGAGCCGCGCCGCCCCCGCGCCCCGCGCCCCGCGCCCTAGCCCCGCGCCCCGCACAGCTGCCATTCATTACACGTATCACACGCATCACACGTACATCACGTATACATCACATGTATCATACAATACTACAACATATCATATAACTACAACAATAATATTCAATATTTTTGTCGAACATTTTATGTTTTTTTCATCTATAAATTCAGGTAATTTAATGATAAAACAGCTCAATTTAGCTGTACAGAAAAAAAATACACTTTCTCATAACTTTTGTTTCATACCGTAGATGTGTCAATCATTATTAACACATTCTCAATAAGAACTATGCTGACACTTTCAGATCGAGGACCTGTGTGGGGCGGGCGAGTGCCGCAACACCATCGGCAGCTTCGTGTGCCGCTGCCCCGAC
>NC_052105.1:514727-517669 GCF_012273895.1 Zerene cesonia | reverse complement strand
ACTTTCAGATCGAGGACCTGTGTGGGGCGGGCGAGTGCCGCAACACCATCGGCAGCTTCGTGTGCCGCTGCCCCGACGGGTACAGCGTGAAGCCGGAGCAGGGCCCGGCCTGCACGGACGACGACGAGTGCGAGCTGGGCACCTGCGACTGCCACCCCGCGGCGGATTGTATTAACTTGCCGGTTGGTTGCTTTGGATTCTATTTTGGTCCTTCGAGCTGGATTTACGATTGATTGTGATTCTTTTTTTATCTTATGTTTAGGATAATCTATACTAATATTATAAAGCTGAAGAGTTTGTTTGCTGGAACGCGCTAATCTTAGAACTACTGGTCCGTTTTGAAAAATTCTTTCAAATTTATGTAGCCCATCTATTGAGGAAGGCTATATGTACCACGGGCGAAGCCGGGGCGGACCGCTATTAATAAATATAAATGGTTGTTGATATAAGATCAAAAATTCAAATTGTGAAATGAAGTTTGACATTGAATGTTCTATTACTCAACAATTTAATAAATGGATAGTAAAGTTGTGATATGTAGTTCGTGTGCAATAAACTCAAAAACTACTTTGAATTTAGATTCACCAGAAGAAAGCATTATCTCAAAGCAAATATGCTTTATTTCCAAAATGTTGACATTATAATCTCCACCTTTTTTAAAGTCAGATGAAAGTAATAGACACATAATCGAAACGCGACATCCGCGTGTAGGGCTCGTTCCAATGCCGCTGCCGCGACGGGTGGCGCGGCGACGGCGCCGAGTGCGAGGACGTGGACGAGTGCCTCACCAACAACGGCGGCTGCCACCCGCGCGCCGCCTGCCGCAACACCGACGGCTCCTTCGTCTGCCTCTGCGACACCGGATACAAGGGCGACGGGTGAGGCTGCGGCAGTCGCGCTCGCGTGCGCCGGCACACACGCACACGCACGCACACACGTAAACACGTGCACGCACATGCGAATACGTGCATACACGTTGATTTGCAAACATATACAGGCACGATAAACACACACACACACATACAAGTAAATACAGATTTGTACATTTGCAAACATACACTGACACTGTAAAACACTCACACGCACACATTTTTGTTGTATTACTTTGAATTGCGATGTGTGTGAACATCAGAACAAATGAGTAGAATAGAGAAAAAAACGAGCATAATCAAAATGTTTTAAATAAAAAAAGCACAACACATATACAATCACTTCTATCGCGTGGTGTGAAGGAAAATAATGATTAAAATTGAAAACGTGCAGATATTCATGTGTGGACATCGACGAGTGCGCGAACGACCCGACGCTGTGCGAGAACGGGCACTGCACCAACACGCCCGGCGCCTACGAGTGCGACTGCGACGTCGGCTTCACCAAGTCCCAGGATGGCAAGCAATGTCTAGGTGAGTACACGTGGTATTACAAAACGACAGCTTACATTTTTTTTACTTATCTATTATACAGTATGGACCGCCTCCTTGGTACAGTGGTTAACGCATGAACAAAGAATCAAGGGATCCTGGGTTCAATTCCCGGTGGGGACGCAGAAAAAAATGTCTCGGTCTGGCAGGACACACAACGCTGATCACCAACTTGTTCGTAAATAAAATCGATGAGTGAAACAGATGTACATCATCTGCCTCATACCCCACTAGGGGACACGGGACTTCACTTTTATTATACAGTATGTATTATAAAGTTCGTTAACAACACTAAATTGAATGTAAATCAAAAATTCTTATGGCTCATTATTATTATAGGATACGTAGAAAGCGCAACATCCGCATCTGCGCATAGCGTAAAGCTTTATACAAATCCCAACCATATCATTATAGCATAGTGTTATTGTGCTCTCAGACATGGACGAGTGCGCGACGTTCGACAACGTGTGCGTGTTCGGGCGCTGCGTCAACACGTACGGCATGTTCAAGTGTATCTGCGACAAAGGGTACCAGTCCGACAGTATCGATGATTGTGAGTAGCGTTGTATTTTTAACCGACTTCAAAAAAAGGAGGCTGTTCTCAAATCGGCCGGTATGTTTTTTTCTATCGCAGATCGTTTTAACTTCAACGACGAGTAAGAAATCAATGAAATGTTAATTATAATATAGTGTGCTTGTATTTAATATGTCCATTTTATGATTTGTATCTCCAACAAACGCACGAAATTCACTAGTGATCTTTTGATTATTAAAATATGTATTCGTTTTTTTCTCATGCTAACCTCAACTCCCAGTGATGCCCGGCTTCAACTGCACGGACGTGGACGAGTGCAAGTCGCCACAGTCGTGCCAGTACGGGGAGTGCATCAACACGCAAGGCTCCTACATCTGCCGCTGCCCGCCCAACTACGAGCTTGTCTCTGATGGAACTGCTTGTTATGGTATGAACATACGATATTTATGCCTATGTACCTAGGGGTCCAAAGATAGACCCTTGGTAGACCCATTTGAGGTTATTAATATAGTTACGGTTATTAATGGTAATTAAATCAAAAGTGATGAATATTGTTTATTTATAACTGTTATTAGATTTGAGATTTAGAAAAGGTGAACTCTTTTAAAAAATCAAATCATTTTATATATTTACATTTTATTTATTTATTTATTTAAATAAAACCATCTAGATAGTCGTATAATGGTGTCTACTGATTCAAACGCTTAAACTGTATTTTGTGTCAGATTCCCGCAAAGCTCGTTGTTACGCCAAAGTGGATCTCCGTTCGGGCACAGAGCAGTGTCGGGACAGCGACGAGCTTTCGGAAGACGGCACTATGGCCGCCTGCTGCTGCTCTGTTGGTGAGATACTTGAATTGTATACTACTACATTTGTTAATATGTAATACTACATTCTAGCTGCGCCCTGCGGTTTCACCCGCGTAAGTCCGTATCCCGTAGGAATATCGGGATAAAAAGCCTATGTGTTATTCCAGTTGTCCAGCT
>NC_052105.1:505229-513727 GCF_012273895.1 Zerene cesonia | reverse complement strand
GCGGGCGCGGCGTGCGGCGGGCCCGTGGGCGTGCCGCAGACCAAGTACCTGTGCTGCTGCAGCGTGGGGCGCGCGTGGGGCGCGCCGTGCGAGGCGTGCCCCGCGCGGGGCTCGCGCGAGCACACGGCGCTGTGCGGCGAGCGCCCCGGCGAGTACATCAACCCGTGGACCAACGAGACGCGCCCCATCGACGAGTGCGACCTCATGCCGCAGCTGTGCAAGCCGGGCGCCTGCCACGACACGCCCACCGGCTTCCAGTGCGGCTGCGACCACGGGTCTGATACATTCTATACTTATACTCGTGTGCTGGGTCTGTGCGCTCTTTTTACTTACTTGTTCCTATGCCTTGTACCTTCACTTGCTGTTAAATATAAACACAAATACTTCGTGGATACTAATAAGTCACACTTGTAAATTTGAGAGTGATTTGAAGGTTTATAATGATGATATTAGTCTCCACCTTTCTATGTATCTTCAGACATAAAAATCATATTATTAAACTACTCCGTTGCGACGTGGAAGAAGGACAGCAATGAAAGACAAACACATTTTCGCATCTATAATATTAAAAATAATTATATAAAGATATTCTTTTAAACGAAATGTTCACATGAATTCGTAACAATGCCCCAGCTACGAGCACGACAACACGTCCCACCAGTGCCGCGACGTGGACGAGTGCTCGCTGCACCACTCGCCGTGCCGCGGGCTCGCGCAGTGCGTCAACCTGCCCGGTGCTTATGAGTGCAAGGTTTGTGTGTCACTATGCAGTCGAAATTACAATTTTAAAATATCCCTATCTTGGAAAAACATCTTTTCACTGTGAAATAAAATTATTTATTATACTATATATAAATCGTATTTCTTATATTGATCTCATGTTATGTTGAGTTCTTTGAACTCAGCCTAGAACGGGTGCCACTTATCACAATTACTGTAAATGTCTAAATTAAAAAAATCTTGTAATTTGATAAGAAATACATTTATTTCTTTATCTGTCTTGTACCAGTCTAAAACTATTCCCCAAGTAATGGGATGTGATGTGTGCTAAAAAGATGTCGCTTGTTCATTTTGGAACAGATAAATGAAACTTTGTTCCTATTTACAATGTCCCCCCCCCTCCCCGCAGTGCCCCGCGGGCTACCGGCTGACGAGCTCGCTGGACGAGTGCGAGGACGTGGACGAGTGCGACGACGCGCGCCTGTGCGAGCACGGCGACTGCCGCAACACCGTGGGCTCCTACCGGTCTGTTGCGCTGCTTATGTTTTCTTTTTTTTCTGCATCGTCGGCAATGGAGCTGGTGGGTCGCCTGATGGTAAGCCCTACCACCGCCCATAAACATTTGGATATCCCTGAGCATAGCAAGCAAGCGAGCACCTAGCAAATTATAGAAAATCTTTCAGAGCCTAGGAAATTACGGCACTGATATAATATGCACTTGCTATTATTTATCGAAAAATAAAACTAGAAATACAACTTTAAATATATGGTAAGGCGTTGCTACGGCTATAAAATTAAAAAATAAATTTTCCGAAAGTGTTCAAAATTGCCACTTGAGGTGTGAGTAAGTATTTTCCTCATTTTTGTACTTGGTGATGCTCGTACGCTGCAAATATAGATATATTTTAATAGAATTACACATTTTAAAAGCTTCTGGAAAATTTTCTTAGTCTATGTTTCGTAATTCTTTTTTTATTATCTGATTTTAATTAAACAATAGTAATAAACAATAATTTATTTACCAAAAGATATTGTGTAAATATAGATAGAATTTCTCATCTTGTATCTAAAAACAACTATAAATGTAAATATTTTAATCTAAGCGGTAACAGTCACTTACCACTTACAGAAGTGACCTATTTCGATGAACCCTATTGACCCTTGGATAGGATGTGAGTGGTATTTGTACAGGTGTATATTTTTCCATGGAATCGCTTAGTATGCGGTTTGTTTTGCTTACGTTAGCTCAATGGCTCTTAGAATTGTGATTATTGTTATATTGTTCACTTCCGAAAGGTTACCCCGTATTTCTTTATTATTTATACACATTTATAATTAAGTGAATTTACTTTTGTATTTTGGTATGTTTGGAAAACATTTAAAAGAGAAATTTTGAATCTCAGATTTCGTTTCAGTCTTATATCGGATAATAATTTCTCACTCATGATTACTCAATTTAACATTTAGAATTTTTTTTCGACTATATTAAATGAATTTCAGACTTATCATTAAGTGAAGTCTCGTGTCCCCTACTGGGGTATGGGGCAGATGATATACATCTGTTTCACTGTTCGATTTTCTTTCTGTCCTGCCAGACCGAAACATTTTTTTTTTTTTACCGGGAATCGAACCCAGGACCCCTCGGTTCTACGCTCACGCGTTTACCACTGTACCAAGGAGGCTTCAACTCAATTTAACATTTATTATTTTTTTTCGACTATATTAAATGGTTTTCAGACTTATCATTGCTATCTCTATATAGATAATGTGTTCGGTACTTCCAATTTAAAATGTCGTCAGAATATAGCGATGTGGTAACGCGGAGGCGTCACTTGAGACAAGCGAGTCTGGTCTGGAGGTGTGTGTGTGGGCGTGGGGGTGACGGTTGGCGGTGCGCAGGTGCGAGTGCAAGGCGGGCTACACGCTGCGCGAGGGCGCGTGCCGCGACGTGGACGAGTGCAGCCGGCCGCGGCCGCTGTGCCGCAACGGCACGTGCGAGAACCGGCCCGGCTCCTACGTGTGCCACTGCGACGACGGCTTCAAGCCGGGCGCCAACAACGACTGCATCGGTCAGTGCCGCCCTACCTAATGGTTTTTTCTTTATTAATTTAGTTAAAAGGTTTAAAAAAACTATGGCCCATATAAACGTAATGTATATTTAAGAGTATATGTATTGATTAAGAACATCATCATTGTCGTTATCAACCTATTATGAGGGTTTAGATTATGATTCACCAAAGCTGAGTCTGAGTTGGCAGATGAACTTGTCGTTGAACTTTTAACGCTTAGACATTTCGATAGTTAGTGATGTGTTCTAACCGTCAATGTCGGGTAGCTCCAATAACTGAATTGTGAAAAGCAGTATTTAAGTAGGGCGATACTGTGACAGACATAAACGAGTGCCGCGAGGGCGGCATGGTGTGCCGCAACGGGCGCTGCCGCAACACGGTGGGCGGGTTCCGCTGCGAGTGCGCCAGCGGCTACACGCTGACGGCGGACGGCCGCAACTGCCGCGACGTGGACGAGTGCTCCGAGCTGCCCGCGCCCTGCGGCCGCGACGGCGCGCCCTCCTGCACCAACACCAACGGCGGGTGCGTCCCACCGACCGCATGCCTCCGATATGCGACCGTCCTCTTTTTAATACATTATATAAAACGAGTCGCTTTCGCGACGGATTTTGCATAAAAGGGGTCTTTTCCCATAGATAGAATGATTGAAGAGGAAGTCTTATATGTACTACTACTGTCTTTTTTTTTTTGTTAATTGTTGTGTGTGTGTTTGATTGTGAATAAATGTATGTCTATGTCTATGTCTACTACTTATATCTATTAAACTACTCCAAATCAACGCGTGCAAAACCGCGGACAAAAACCAGTATTATTTAATTCTGTTACATTTTTATCATTCGGTTGAGTAGTTTGCGATTTTCACATAATTAAATTCTCTCCCTCCTCACCCCGCGTCAATAATTCCCACAAGTGATGTATCCCCGAACTGCGGCGCGCAGGTACGAGTGCTCGTGCGGCGCGGGCTGGCGGCTGGCGGGGCGGCGCTGCGTGGACCGCGACGAGTGCCGCGAGCTGCAGTACGTGTGCGCCGGCGGGGAGTGCCACAACTTCAATGGCGGGTGAGTCGTTGCTATAAAGTTTCTTTTTTCTTTGTGTCATCGGCAATAGAGTTGATGGGGAGCGCTATCACCGCCCATGACCGTTTCGAGAGGCGTAAGGTCATTGCAGATAATTAAGATCTGATATATAGGGAACGAAGTAGACTGATGATTGTCTCGATGATTGTCACTGACAATGTTGCGGCTCCGCAGGTACCGGTGCGACTGCCCGGCCGGGTGGCGCTTCGACCAGGCGGCGGCGCTGTGCGTGGACGAGCGCAAGGAGCTGTGCTACGACGAGTGGTCGGGCGGGCGCTGCCACCGCGCGCGCCCGCTGCAGCTCGCGCGCCCCGAGTGCTGCTGCTCCGAGGGTAACATCCCGAAAGACGTTACAATTTCCATGGCTGGCACCAGCCCCTCTTGACTGACTACCGACCACTGTTTGCAACCTTTTCATGGCATTAAATGATTACTAATGATTTCAGGTGCCGCGTGGGGTAGATATTGTGAACGTTGCCCGACGCCCGACTCACCGGAGTTCTTGCGTATTTGCCAAGGTGGAATGGGGAGACCTAATCTCACACAGGTAAAATTACGAAATTGGCAACATTTCATTCCTTTATTGTTCCATTCCGTTTCATATTTTAACGTATGTTTTAAGAGAAATTAGATCAAAACGAAAAATAATATGATAAAATTAGAAATATGGTGAAATAAAAATGTGTCTTGGTCAAATTTTGACAATAACCGAAAAGCAAGTTCTGACGTCTCTTTTACTATGGATGTTTATAGCAATGTCATTTTTCCAAATGAATAATTGTTTTTTTTTTTATAATTGTGTGAATATAAAATAATGAATTTATGACGTACGCGTATGCTGACATACGTTTCGCTTGGCGCGTGTATGCACACATACGCGCACACGCAGCACAGCCACACGTAAAGCCGGGCTTGCGCAGGACCTGGACGAGTGCGCGGTGCGGCCGGACGTGTGCCGCGGCGGGCGCTGCGTGAACACGGACGGCTCGTTCCGCTGCGAGTGCGGCGCGGGCTACGCGCTGGACGCCAGCGGCCTGCGCTGCGTGGACGCGGACGAGTGCGCCGCCGACCCGCGCGTGTGCGGCAACGGCACCTGCACCAACACGCCCGGCGGCTACGAGTGCCGCTGCAACCTCGGCTTCACGCAGGGCCCGCAGCAGGTCGGCTCCTGTCTTACACGCTATGTGTACCTTACACTCTCATATTTTAGGTCCCTTTTTTATTATACCGCTTTTATTAGTCAAACCTGTATGTTTGTATGTCACCGACTTCTTTAGACTCGATTTTGACCCTTTAAACGGAACAAAATCAATTTAAACTGTACTTATCAAAGATCAGTGACAACACAATAATTTTATTAGTTTATCTTCTGGTTTCGATCGCCAGTATTAAATATTTTCCTCGTTTATACTTAGTGCGTAGTTGAGTCTGTCATAAAAGCGTGTTGTTAGGTTTTTTTTAATAAGTTTGAGCTCGCGAAGTGTAACGCACGTAATGGCGCAGACGTGCGTGGACGTGGACGAGTGCGCGGAGGGGCGCGCGGCGTGCTCGTTCCGCTGCCACAACACGGCGGGCTCGTTCCGCTGCACGTGCCCGTTCGGGTTCGCGCTGGCGGCGGACGGCGTGCACTGCCGCGACGTGGACGAGTGCGCCGCCGACGAGGACGTGTGCCCGCACGCCTGCGAGAACGTCGTCGGCTCCTACATCTGCAAGTGTCCCGAAGGTAGGTTCCCAGTTCCAGTGCTCACTCGCAATCGATACCTCTATCTCTATTCGGTCCATATCTACATTATATATACATAATATTTGATTTTCATACGGAGAAGATCCATAACCTAATGGTCATTAATAACTTGTTTTCTAATTTACCTCTCCAAATATATTTTCATCAACATTTTTTGATGTTCCATTCTATTTTAATATAAACAAGGATTTTATGTGTGAAAATGTCACTAAGCAAGTTCTCACGCGGGCAGGCTACAGACGCACGTCGGCGCCGCACGACGCGGAGGACGCGTGCGAGGACGTGGACGAGTGCGCGGAGAGCGGCGAGCTGTGCGCGCCCGGCGTCTGCATCAACACCGACGGCGGCTACACGTGCGACTGCGACGCGGGCTACGAGCCCAGCGAGGACCTGCGCGCCTGTATCGGTGAGCCGCTCCACCGCTCCACCGCTCCACCGCACTCTCACGCACCTACACAGACACACTTGCCATTTTTGCCATCATTCACTTAAAGATAAACAGTGATACTCTTTAACAAGTTTAACGTGACAAACTTAATGTTTAATATCTTATAGTCCTGCTGATGACGAGTCATGTCTGTTCAGCATGCTTGCGTTACTCAAACTTCACTATGGCTTGATGATATAAATTTGAATACGCTCCATGTTACAGACCGCAGGACGGGCATGTGCCACCGCTCGCTGGTGTCCGGTCGCTGTGTGCCTGAGCCCTGGCCCAGAGCCATCGCATCCACTCCCGTGCCAGCCACACAAGTTACCAAGTATGTTGCATTTATTACCTTCAAAATTAAAATACTTTATGAAATCTCATATTCATGGCAAACATTTCACTTTAATGTTGTTGCTCTGCGAACGGAAATTTTTCAACGCCCCGTATCTCTCGATGCGTTATTAAAGAGAAAAATCAAGTTCCCGTATCAACAACGCGACGTACTCAAGTGAAATAGAATGATCGCTAACGGTGTGCGGTGTGCGGCGCCCGCAGAGCGCAGTGCTGCTGCACGCTGGGCATGGCGTGGGGCCCGGAGTGCGAGCTGTGCCCGGCGCCCGGGTCGGCGGCGCGCCTGGAGCTGTGCTCGCGCGCCAACCTGCGGCCGCGGCCCGGCCAGCGCGGCGACGAGCTGACCGCGCCCGACGCGCCCGGCGCGCCCGACGCGCTCGACGTGGACGAGTGCGCGCTCATGCCCGCCCTGTGCGCGCCCGGCCGCTGCGTCAACACCATCGGCAGGTGGGTCGTGTGTTCCCCTCTCAACACTTCATGCATAAAAAGAAATTCGAAATTTGTTCTTGTTACTACATAATATGTAATAACCTAAGGCATTAAAAGATAGTTTTTCATCTATTTAAAAACACAGCATTCGATATAAAATCCATCATAAAACGTAAGTTTGATCCCCTCCCTTGTCAACACCCCCAGTTTCCGCTGCGTGTGCGGGCTCGGCTACAAGGCGGCGGGCGACGTGTGCGCGGACGTGGACGAGTGCAGCGCGCGGCGTGCGCCGTGCGAGCAGCTGTGCCGCAACACGGACGGCTCGTACGAGTGCCTGTGCCGCGCCGGCTACGAGCTGGACGAGGACGGCGCAAACTGCCGCGACGTGGACGAGTGCGCCACCGGCGCGCACACCTGCCAGCAGACGTGCGCCAACACCGACGGCTCGTTCGAGTGCTCCTGCCAGGAGGGCTACGAGAAGCGCGGCGACGCCTGCGTCGGTCGGTGTTTTTATTATTGTTTGTTATTTTCGCAAACAGTTATTTTAGTACAGAGTCCTCAAAAATAAACGTAAGCTCTATGATTCTAGTGACAAAAGAACTCAATATATAATTATGTCCTTACTTTTTTAACGCACGCACTTTTTATTTAGGAATTATTATGCTATAATACATCCGCAGATATAAACGAGTGCCACGAGGAGGGCGTGTGCCCCGCGCCGGGCAAGTGCGTGAACCTGCTGGGCTCGTTCCGCTGCGTGTGCCCGCGCGGCTTCCGCCTCGACCTGAGCGGCTCGCGCTGCCGCGACCGCGACGAGTGCGAGGACGGCCGCTGCCAGTCGCCCTGCCGCAACTACGCCGGCGGCTACCGCTGCGAATGTCCGCCGGGTGAGGGCTCCATCCGACTGCCGCTGGGACTCTATCTCTCGCTTTCAATTCTAACTAGCGCACGCTACGGTTTCAGGCGAGATCCGGTCCGCTAACGGGCTGTGCGCGGCGGCGGACGCGTGCGCGGGGGCGCCGTGCGGCGGCGCGCCCTGCTTCCCGCTGGGCGGCGCGTTCCGCTGCGGCTGCCCCAACGGCTACGGCTGGGACGCCGCGCACGCTGTCTGCCTGCAGGTACGCGCACTCCACATGCTACCGTCTCCACTGTTATGGACATCGTGACACATAGTTTTCGTAGAGGTGTCTGTTATGATTATATATATGGTTACGATTTGGAAGGTAAGAATCGAGGACTGTAGATGTGATTTTTTTTTATATCTTGATAGCCTAATAATACGTGTAAAGAGCATAGATATTACTTAACAAAATACATTCCGGCGGCGCGGCAGATGGCGGGCGGGTGCGCGACGGCGAGCTGCCTGTTCGGGTGCCGCGCGCTGGGCGACGGCTACCAGTGCGGCTGCCCGGCGGGCTACGAGCTGGTGGGCGCCGGGCACTGCCTGTCGGCGCTGGACGGCCTGCCGCCCGGCGACATCGGCGCGGCGCCCGTCTTCCCGGTGCGCGACCAGTACAAGCTGCCCGACTCCGACCTGCTCTCCACCGAGGGCTGCTTCAGCTGCAAGGTCAGCTCTCTCCCGCTCCCTCCGCTCAATATTAAAAAATTATTAGAAAAATTGTATCAATAATCTGTAAAAGTAATGAAAAAATTATATCTCGCTGTGTAGAAATAAAATA
>NC_052105.1:504073-504229 GCF_012273895.1 Zerene cesonia | reverse complement strand
TCGTGTACGCGAATGGAACCACGCTCGTCAGGAGGCGCAGGAGACGCAGTAGACGTGAGTATTGCATACGACTTTCTAACAGGATCTACTGCCATCAACTTATTTTTCCATCTCTACTATTCCATCCTTTGTTTATTGATAACTATCGGTCCGCCC
>NC_052105.1:489163-504063 GCF_012273895.1 Zerene cesonia | reverse complement strand
AAAAATTATATCTCGCTGTGTAGAAATAAAATATGATGTCCCACAAGCTTCGGTATTGGAGCCGTTTTTTATTTATTTTTTATATACATTTCATACTGATTCCGTTCCTTCAAAAGATGCAAAAAGAGGTCTTCAAAATAATAAATTTACCAATATATTAACTCGTGAATTATTAATTATATCATAATGATTATGATTATAACTAAAATGATGCTGATGCTTACATCATCTTGTACAAAATTCCAGATAAATGGCCGACGAAGAAGAGCTCCCGAAGAAGGCATCGTGTACGCGAATGGAACCACGCTCGTCAGGAGGCGCAGGAGACGCAGTAGACGTGAGTATTGCATACGACTTTCTAACAGGATCTACTGCCATCAACTTATTTTTCCATCTCTACTATTCCATCCTTTGTTTATTGATAACTATCGGTCCGCCCCGTCTTCGCCCATGTTACATATATAGCCTAAAGCCTTCCTCAATTGAAAGTATTGTGGTAGTCGAGCACGCTTCGGCACGAATTGGGCCAGCTCGCACCGGGGAAGTACCACACCCCCACAGAAAACCGGCGTGAAATAGTGGCATGCCACTGTGTTTCGTACGGTGAGTGGGGGAGCCGGAGGCCCGTTTCATTTTCCTTACCCATCCCAGTCCATTCCTTCTTTCCAGTCTTTATTCCTTTCCTTTCCCTTACCCCATAAAAGCGGACAGCACATTCGTAGAGGCACTACCTTGGCGAATGTTCATGGGCGGTGGTGATCGCTTACCATCAGGCGAACCACCAGCTCAGTTGCCCGCTATGAAATAAGAAATAAAAAAAAAAAAAAAAAAATTAAAATTCAATAAATGGGCTATCTAAAACTGAAAGAATTTTTCAAACGAGTAGTTCTTAAGATTAGTATGTTCAAACAATCAAACATACCAACTCTTTTATCAGTATAGATTTTACCTTATGATGTACGGATTTAATATTTGAATCAATCGTTAGTTTATATTTCGCTTATCCAATAATTTTCGCAAAGGCAAAGGGGTTAGAATATAATTTTTCAGTTATATATAAAATATCTATGTAAATATTTGTAATACCTTCTTGCTATGTAAAACCAACTACTTCACCCTTAATTGCAGGTCGCCGTTCGCTTCTCGAGCCGGAAGCAGAGTTGATAGTCCTCCGCACCACACCCAAACAGACCTGGGGCAGGGTGCCGCTGCTGCGGCTGATCCCCGCGGAGGGCGAAGGCCGGCCGCACTACCGCATCGCGTACGGCGACGACCAGAAGGACTTCATCCTGAACAAGAAGGACGGCGCCTGGGCGCTGAGGCTGCGGAAGCACCTCAAGTCTCAGGAGGTGCTGGAGAAGCAGCTGGAGCTCGAAGCCAGGTTCGTGACGCCGCAGTCGAGTAAGAAGAGGAACAGGAGACACGTGGAGGACGTCCCGGCGCCGCTCAGACTGTACGTGTCCGTTCGCATCGCGCCGCCGAAGCGCTGAACCGGGACGCGTGAGACTCTCCTTGCGAAACAGACCTCGCTTCAATAGACCTATATAGATCTGGATTTTTTATACGAATGTCTCTTTCTAGTTTATGTTTAAATTGTAAGTTATAATGAGACAGCATTCCGTACATCAATAAAACATTTTATGATATTTTAAACGGTCTATTGATGCGGGTTAATATAATTATAGTATAAAGTACACTCGTAGGAATTGAATTGGTTGTAAATATGAATTTTAAAACACTGCCATGAAATCAGTCATTATACGCACTGCCATATAATTCGTTTCTCTTTTTAAATTAAGCGTCTGTACCGCAGACGCTTACGGCTTATAAATTAGTAAGGTTTGTCTCACTGCACCTCCTTTAGGGTAGTCTAGCAATTGTGTGCGCGATTTCTTACAACGCCATCTAGCGGCAAGCAGAAGTAACTGCTGTTCATATTGAAGGAGTTTGTGGGAAATCGCACGCGACAAGCGTAAGGTCGTCGTCAAACGAATCCTGGGCGATCTCGGCAGTATTAATAGTGTGAGGTGATTGAATGCATAATAAATAGGGATACATATCGTCGTATATAGTATAATCAATTTTCTACGAAATATATGTGAGCGACATCTTTCGAGCTGTATTTGTCTCAGACAAAAAGTGCACTCGGAATCTTGACTTCACATACGACTTTTTCAATCGCAATTATAAGCAATTAATATGCAATAAACAGAAAAATTTTATTTTTATATGCAAATTTGAAAGATTCACGAATCGAGCGGTATGGTTATGGAGCATAGAGTAGTTTCGGAGATAGCTAATCTTCATAACATAACACGACTAATTACTTATTCCGCCATCTTTAGTGCCAGTGTAGCGTAAGGCGTATAATATTTAAGACGACTATTTATTTTCACTTATATAGCAAGGAGTCTATATTACATCCTATGATATATGTTTGAATGTTGGCCTGTCATACAACTTAATAGGTTTTTTTGGGATTTTTTTCAATATCTCGCTTATTCAAAATTATGCTATAAAACAAAGAGGCTTTTTATTGGATAAATAATATTATCCAATACTTTATGGATATATTTTCCATTAGTTATTGTGCTGCATTTTTTAATTACATTACGGTGGGCAATAAGTTTGTGCCTTATAATCAGTTTTGACAGGTGTCAACAGTTCGGGCAACTATGTATCTGAAGTTGAGTCTATCTAGTGTTTATATCTACTTATTTTTATATAGAGCCATTTTTATAGATTTTTTATGTTAACGCTTTTTGGCATTATTTAGTCGTTACACAATTCAATAGACTAGTTTTATTTTGTAAATATGTGCATACGATGAAATATTGAAAATGTGTTATATTTTAACTTAGCTTAAGGTAAAATGGAAATTTAAAACGATTAATAAATTTTTAATAATAATTATTTTTGTTTTATTTTTGTTTGATCATGTTACTCTGCTAATAATAATCGCACGATATACTTTTCTGAAAAAGTTGGACTGAATCAAAAACTATTTATCACTTAACATATTCCAAATTAACCCTACGAGTCATGAGTATTTTCTATTGAAACATATTATTATAAAGGTACACTATATCACTCTTGTTGCTATTTAACTACATCTATCACCTTTTTATTGTCAGAACTAGATCAAATTTGAATAGGACTACATAGGAGGCAGCAGATTTCAAATAAAAAAGGAATCATCTTCATCATCAAACATCAGTTTACCCAGTAAAAAGTTATGACGTAACATACTTAGCAAAATAGTGGTCGACCTGATAACCTACTCCTTTTTTGAAGTCGGTTGAAAAGTAAGCAAACTCTTCTCTTTATCTTTATAATTAATAACATAAGTCAGATTGTCTACGCGTGCTGGGAAAGAATGTTTTTCTGTCATCAAAAAGTCACAATGACTAAAGTCATGACCTGAACAATATTTTTGAAATTAATTGTCCAAAACATTTTATCTCATTACTCTATATTCTGTGTAATTACTAAAAATGTCGAAAGATAAGAAAGAGGAGTTCTCTTGTGAGATGTTCAGCAATAAATTTTTCATGCTGTGTGCGGCCGGCGGCGCCGTCGCGTGCGGCTCCACTCACACGTTCGTGACGCCTCTAGATCTTGTCAAATGTCGCTTGCAAGTCGATCCCGGGAAGTATAAATCCATATTCAAAGGTTTTGGAATATCGTTCAGAGAAGGGGGCGCCGCGAATCTCGTTAAGGGCTGGGCGCCCACACTGATCGGTTATTCCCTTCAAGGCTCCGCCAAGTTCTCCGGCTATGAGTACTTCAAGTATAGATTCGCAAATATGGTCGACGAGGAATCCGCTTATTTATATAGAACTTATTTATACTTGGCCGCGTCTGCATCTGCTGAACTCGTGGCTGATGCGTTCTTAGCGCCGTTCGAAGCTACCAAAGTGAGAATGCAAACCACACCAGGGTACACTTCCCAGATGAGGAAGGCCATGCCACACATGATGGCGACGGAAGGGTTCGGCGTGTTCTACAAAGGTTTAGTTCCGCTGTGGGGACGACAAGTTCCATATACCATGATGAAGTTTTCTTCGTTTGAAAAAGTTTTGGAGTACCTTTACACAAACGTTGTGCCGAAGCCGAGAGAGCAGTGTACGAAGGTCGAACAGTTAGTGCTGACGTTCACAGCGGGCTACATAGCGGGAGTCCTGTGCGCCATCGTCTCGCATCCCTCAGACACGATCGTTTCAAAATTAAACAAGGATCCCAGCGCATCGATCGGAGGCATTTTATCTGAAGTGGGTATAGTGGGGATATGGCGCGGATTAGTGGCGCGTATCGTGATGATCGGCACTCTGACGGGTCTCCAGTGGTTTGTGTACGACGGCTTCAAGGTGTACACGGGCATGCCGCGCCCGCCGCCCGCGGAAATGCCTGCATCGCTCAGAAAAAAGTTGCAAGGCAAATGACTTGTACAGTTAAATAATGAAAGTATCTTATTGGTTGTCATGTCATTGTTCAATAAATTTATGATATTTATATGATTGGATAAGTTTTATTTAATTTTTAGCGAATTCTCATTCTATAGAATCTAACATGCCTAAATAATATGTGAATACCCTAACTAATTAGTCTCGCTAAAACTCGAGATATTTATAATCATGATTTTGCTGCATTTGAATATTCCAAAGAAGGTTTAAAAATGAAGAACAATACGGAGGCGGGCGAAGCCGCGGGCGGGAAGCTAGTATTATAAATAAAAAGTAATTATGTCTATCCGCCTGATAGTTGCTCTTTTATTCCTCAATCAGTAAACTGGTTTTGATAATATTTGTTTCTCGGAATAGACCTTGGAAACGTACACAGGCTTGTCACAAAAAATTTAAATAGAAAATGAAAATACGCATATAGAAGAGCAATGTGACGACGTACTGTTCACCCGAATGCAAAGCTGTAACGCTGTAAAGTTGATCACAATTTTAAAGACTGCATTAAAACATAACTATAAACCACAGCAGTTTCTAATGTATTAAACATGTTATCCAGTTATTCAAACTGAGCAAAATGATGACCTGCCAGTTTTTCATTTGGCAAAAGCGTTAGAGCTATCCGGGACGCAATAACAATAATATGGGGATTTATCTGAACATCGTGGCGCACTTACCGGCTTTATCCGGGTCCGGTTAAGACCCGGGCAAACGGTTACTCTATGTTTTATAAGTGGCCGCTCGATCGCGGACACCATTCTGTCCATTTAACATAATCTCGGACTTATCTAAAGAGTCTTATTTGTTTCGCTCGTGTAACTTATGAGATCTAGTAGAGGTCGTTCTCAGGTATTGTTTTGTATGAATAAGGAATGAGGGTATTCGAAACATTTCAGCATCCATTTTTGTGTAAACGTATTTTGTGACAACCTTTTATTATTCGACAATCGAGCTATAACTTGGACAATAGCATCTGGATGTAAATGTTTTTAGGACCTTGTATTGAACAATTAGTAATCACTTAATATATATAATTTGATTTTGTCTTACATCAACTTAATTAACTTGATCAAAATCAAGAAACAACTTAATTTATAAAAATCTCACATTGTGTTGTATTGTTAACCTTCCATTAAGGCAAGAATTCATGTAGGCTCCGAAAATTTATTTCAAATAATCATAAACGATATGATTAAATAGGTTTAGTGAAACTGAACAATGTTAAAGAAAATAAGTCAGGAACTTTGTAAGCCAATACGTAAGATACCGGCGGTATATAGATTCCCAGATATGCGAATACTAGCGATGTATAGAATTTGGACGTTTAAAGTTATTTGCTGAACGTGGTACCGCGTGTTGAAACATTTCCTCGTAAAGTTCAGACTTAGAAACAAATTGTACGTGAGGATGTTATCAACGCTTCCTCTTTCAGACCGGTGCCAGGTAATAATTTTTGCTTTTTCCTGCTAACCGATTTAAATTTCAACGTTATATTTCATCAATGCGGTCGCAGCTAGTTTGAATATTACTTTTTTATTGATAGGTACTAATACTTCAATTATTTATATTCTGAAGACTGTTTCAAGGATTTTGCTTAATTTGAATTTGTTCTCCAATCACAAAAAAATCATATGAATGTATTATATTTTCAAATCAAATAAAATTATAAATTCGCAAGTAACTCTCTCTCCTTTTCAGCCTAAGCCACTGAATCGATTTAGATAAAATATGGAACCAAAATAGTTTGGACCTGGGAGTGACCTTTGTTTATCTCGAAAGTCTAACGGAGATGGGAACTGTGCTGAGAAAACCCTGGAACGGTCAATCTTTATCTTTAACTGCGCAAGCAAAGCAGCAATTAAAAAAGTTAAGTGAATTCACAAATAAGGACTTGCGTATGAATTCTACAAGCTTATAACAAGAATATGAATGCACAGTAAACATGCTTACCCCACGTTCTTCTGAGAATTCTATCCAGGCAGGGAATTTTTACATTCCAAGTGAAAAGTTTTCTATCGCCTTATTTCATCCATCAAATTTTTCAAATAACTATCAATCGGTATTCGCTGAGCAACGCTAAATATTGGACGAGCTCATCCCAACATCGAATGCATGGTATTGCACGCACCGCAGACGTCTAACTTCTCAAGCGTCTACGGCACTACGAAAATATACCCTATCTCCTACACCAAAGGTCCATTTAACTGTGCTTGCTGCCACAATAACAAGCCAAACCTCCCAACAATTTACGGAGTCCAAACTGTTACAATTTTACTAACTGAACGTGAATTTTTATGCACATCTCGTCTATACATCATTTTTATTTTGAATATTACTGCGTTAGAGTTAGAATAAGTTTGAAATGTAAAATTTAAGAGTTGCGGCAGCTTTATGATGCAGCAAAACTCGACTTAAAATGTATGTGACCTGAGTAAATGGAATTCTACCAACTACAGACGATAAGCCCAAACTCAAAAAAAGAAAGCATTTTAGGCCTGATTCAATCATAAGACATTTACTATCACTTTTGATAATGTTAGTTAAATTTACAAAGAACGCATATTACAAGCATTGTTTAATGTTTTATAATCTGCTTATTAAAATGTACGTCGACACCGCTCCCAAAGAAAAAATTAACACCAGTTTTCAGCTCCTTGTACAAAGAGTGTTAGATAGTTGAATAACTAATATTCACAAACATTGCTGCGAACAAGAGAATCTGCAGCATCGAATTACTCCTACCCCTTAATCACTCGCTGTAATTAAAGATTCAGCCAATACGATGTGTACGGTCTGGAAGGACGATACAAATAAAGGAATTTAATTATTTCCTTGCAATATGTAACATTGAAACAGTTTATATAATCTACTGGGATCCACAATTCTTTTGGTGTGTTATTGCGATAATTCTTTGAATGGATAGTACATTAAATGCCGCATATTATGTTTTATTTCTTCACTCACACTTGAATAATTACGGTTACATTTGAGGTTGATATAGTTACAGAGACACGTAATTAAAGCAAATATTTTTAAAATAACATTTCATTTCTTATCTGTTTTACTATGAAGTAAACATCGCTCTTGTTAATCAATTCATTTATATTCTTTTAATGATGGGTAAATGAAATTAGGTATCATTAATTATAAGTCAATATAAACGCAAATTGAGTTTAAACCGAGTGCAATTAATTTGATAGTGGGCGTGAATGTAAAACTCACACGTTTCGTCACAAAATAAATCGCACGCAAAGTGTACAAACCGACATATTAAAATGATTAACGATATCCATTTCCACTGGCAAGGCTATGAATTAAAAATTTACTTTTATTATTGTACATTACTCTTGTGTTTTAATGTTTGCAGAAGCAACATATTTAACGTATCATATATTTATCCCTAAACATGACATACATACGGATAGACAGATACCCGTTAACATGTATCATATGACAATAGTATGTCGTTCATTGTAGATATAAAACTTAAAACTGGTTAACCGATTCTGGCAATTTGTTTAGCAATGAAAAGATATATTATTATCACAGTATCGATAATATTTGCTAAATTATATTGCAATTTATATTATTTAAACCGATCGTTTCGTGAGCATGTTTGGGTAACGAGATTTGCCTCATTCATATCAGTAAATATTTTAATTACAAAATGTAATCGAGTAGCTACACGCTGAACCGCTCGCAGTTAGAGTTTTGCCAATTACTAGCGCAAATGTAGCCCGCTGCAGGCCGGTCTTAATTCACTTCCGTTGTCGGACGGCGCCGTGCGGTCAGCCGCGACTCGCTGCGACCCGACGAAACTTGTACTTACAACTTTTTCAATTATCCGCGTACTTTACAAGTTCTTTAAAAAATTTCTGCTTATTTTCGAATGCTATTTTGAGTTGGCAATGAGATTGTAACTTTGAAGCTGGAAATTTAATATTCGCGCAGTTAGTTCGAGGGGATTAGTTGCGCTTCGTTGATTTGAATTGAACCTCGATTGATTGCCAATTACTTGGTATTATTTAAATATGACCCTCTCTTTGTTGTATTGGTTAGTTTAGTGCAAGGGGTGGAGAGAGGAGAGTAGAGTTAACTCTCGCATGAAGAAGGGATGGTCAATATTTTATTGAGCCAAACTAAACCTTTAAATATGTTAGGACGATTCGAAAGTACCTCTAGAAGTCGATTTGAATAAATAACTGTTTAAGTTTGAGTAAAGTGGAAAGTCAGATTCTTGTTGGGTGGGTCGGACTTTCGTATATTGCATAATTCATTTTATTTACAATAGAAATAAATATAGTAATAAAATAGGTAATAATATATATGGGATAACGAAATAATAAAGAGATGTCTGAAAATAAAGATGTTGGTCTTTTATAGATACAATGCATCTTATAAAGAGCTTTTGTATAAAAATTACAAACGTTTGTATTCATAAATCGTTAATTTTTTACCTAGAAATAAACGAATTTAACTTTCCGTTTCGTTGAAATAATGCGAAAGAGAAAACATCACTTTTAATTCTTATTGCTATGCAGAACTCACAGCGCTAAATAAAAATACAAGTTACAAGCTTTTACACATCGTCCCACTCGTCGGATATGTTACACAACTTCAGGGAAATCCAGATAAAAGGTAAGAAAAATTCAGAAAAATGTGAGAGCGATGCTTACCGGAAAATCAGTAACGTCAAGGAATACCTTACAGCGGAAAAACGCCGTAAATTCCATAGAAGTTGCTTTTTGTGAAAGTTATCGCCCCGATCACATTTCCTTCTTTTATATTGCAAAATTTAATTAAATGTTACGTTTACGAAGTGGAAACAAATACATTATGGGATATTTTCGATCGAGCGTTCTTTGGCGTGTTTTTGTGAGCAAAAAGACTTAATTATATTTTGTAGCCATCATCATCTAGAAGCTAGAAGCTAAAGCATTGCCAGGTTGGTAATCTGTAGATCTTTTCTCTTTTGATTCTATATTAACTTATGGAAACATTATAACTATGATGACGTAGGTATGATCCTCACATAAGACATATAATAAAGTTCCCCATAATGCTCCTAACAAACAAATGTAGTGTTTTTGCTTCAAATCTCATATTGGGGTATAGATTCTTTGTGTATACTTTGTGTATACTTTGTGTATACTTTGTGTATACTATCAGGTATAAAAATAACAAAATAACATAAAGAAATTGGTATTTTTATAAACCGTTCGAAAATAGATCCTTTATCTATAAACATTTAGCAATATGAATCTGGATCTTTAAAGGGTTAATGTTTGCATATGCATTTCCGCCAAATACACCATGCCACAGTTCATAATATATTATTAAAATGTAAACCAAATACTAGAAAGTTATACAAGATTTGTGGTTGTTTATCCTCGACTAGTTTACAAGAGTAGTTCAATGATTGGTCGAGTTCGGTTGAATTTGGAGACACATCGATAGCGGGCGGACATGTCACCGGAGCGGCGCGGACACAATGGGAGCGGAATTGTGTAGCAACTGACTGAGGGTTAGCGCCCAGACTGAAATTACAATTTAAATTATAACTGTTTATTACATAAGATGTTTTCAAGGGCCGAATTTGAAAATGTATTACATATAGCTTAACTTACTTTAATCATAATCGTTTGCTCACATTGAGATATTTGAGATATTCTGAACTCCTAAAATCAAAGGTATTTTAAGGCAGTCATCGCCTCCCACTGAAGTTTCCGCATATTATCTACTATTTAAATGTTGTTTTATGTAAGAACATATTTCATTGAAATCTTAGAAAATGAATAATCTTTAACCAAGAAAAGAAAATCATTTTCTACAGCCGGGATTAAACTGGGTCAGTAATAACAATACCTATCGAATGGCTTAGCGTATATTCCCTTACAATTCTTACCTTCAAATAAACAAGCTTGCATTATACTTGTATTATTACAGCATAGTAAAAATTATTATTAAAGTGTCTAGCAGGAAATATGGTTGACTAGTTTCAAACAAATACAAGATTCGAAATATGCTAGTATTTCCAAAAAGTGATGTGACAGCCCTGCCTTGTAATGTGTAATGAAACAGTAACAGTGGACATTGTGCTTACCCAGCAACTCTGTAGTGTCTGGACATTGAACACTAGACACTCGTTAGATTCACTCCATTATCTATGAAATCAACGCTTTTATAACGAGCAGGGGAGCGGTTAATTGTTACGTGCATTGCCTTTTGGAAAACATTGAAATGTTATCTTGCTGTACTTTGAAGTTAGCTATATAGGAAGATAAATGAATTACGTAACATCTTGAAACCTAATCATAGGGAGGATCAAATTTTGTGATGGTAAATTTCAAAAGCGATAGAGTAAAAAAGATAATTATGACGGTATGGTAATTTGTATATTGCGTAGCTCTTTTTCCCAATTAGTTTATGTTGGATATATGGTTAATTATAGTCTTCTAAAAGACTGTGCAAAATAATGCCGTTTTGTTACCCTGGGGAAGGTTGCCGTGACTTGCATTACTTTGTAACGAAATGTAGGGCATTAAAAAATAACAAATATTTGCAAAATACTTTTCATTTTTGTTTTATCTTTATACAGCTAAAAATTAATTTAAAGGAATTCTGCACCAGAAAAGTAAACATTAAAATAGATATCTGCACGCGGCTTCACCTGCGTAATCAAAGAAAAAGACTGTCCGAGGTTTTCCCTGCATTTTCGTTCTCGTAGGATTTGCGGGACAAAAAACTATTCTATGTCGTTTCTCGAAATTATTATCTAAATTATCTGTACAAAATTTTATCCAAATCTGCTTAGTAGTTTAGGCTAGAAGAAGAGACAAACAAACAGAGTTTACTTACGTATTTATGATATGCTTTTGTTACTAAGATTTTGATAATAACTGATAAGATGGCACTCCAAATTTCTTTGAAATTCTTGTCTGACTGACATACGCGTTCATTGGGGACAGTCCCCATTACTGGGATCGAGTTACGCCTGTCGGGTTCCCTTGTTATACTTGAGTTAGCTGGATTTTTATTTTGAGTGTAATACTTAATTGACAGATCATAGAGTTACAAACTTTTGAAGTCACTGACAGCAAGCTGATGAACTATTGAACACTTTTTGATTTATATCATCCATTATTTGTCATTATTATAAATAAGCTGAAAAGAACAATATCAACTTAATTAAATTAATAAATAAACCACTCTTGTTATTAAATTTATATTTATCTAATTAAAAGATTAAAACAAACTGCAACATAGCTTCACCAATCAGCGTATTACATCAAATATCCTTGTTATATTAAGTAGTTTTATTTCTTTCTTGTACGGTACACGCACGGTACGGTATATTACTACACAAACAAGAAAAAAAAATACATAAGTATTAATTAATTAAACATCTGAATGAATGATTATTATGTCTGTGGGAAATACTCTGGAAATCGCTATACTAATTAATGGATATGGAATAAATAAAAATTTTAATGGAATCTAAAAAAAAAAAACATTGAACGTGATTGTTGTATAACATGAAAAATCATCAATTAACATTAATTCCTGGACCTTTTTTCTTTCCACGTTTGCATTTAAGTTAGTGAAAGCATTAGTTCAGTATGTTAATATCTATAAAATAAAGGTATTAATCGAGATAATAGCATTTCCACTACATTTGAAATTAAAATCTGAAAAAAATCCTACGGTTAGCCAGCACTGAGTTATTGCTTCTATTTAGCGTCGTCCCGCTGCATTTTACACGAGTTTCGGTTAATTACAAACCAATAGAAACATAACTAGTCTGCGGTTAACAAACGTCGGTTAAAAATCTAACGACCGCAGAGCGCGGGCTTCGGAGTAAAAGTCAGTTTTGTTTTTATCTTGCTGCCTTTTAAAAGAAATGTTCATTGCATTTTATGGCTATATCATTATTTTGGTAATAAACAGGTTAACTTGGTGTTTACATATAAGTTTTTAATCTCATAGCATTTTTTAAATATTTGCTATATGGTAAGAATAAAATATACCAATCACATTGCGAAGGTTTTGCTAATGATGCATTAGTATATTTAATACGTCATGTATATAAATAAAAAAGTATTTTATAAACTAATGCGTTATTAGTAATTAAAAAAACGAGCGTTTTCTTAATAAAATATTTTATTCACAATGCGAATAGCAATTATTTTGGGATACAATTAAGAAATAAGCCATTACCTTCCTGCTTCATGAAACTGTGAGTAATGACGTTGACTCTACCTAGTTCTGTGGTTTATGTCGCGAGGTGACAGGGCTGGCAACAAGTTGATTATTAAATTGCCTACTGCACTGACGTTATTAATTTCTTACTAAAAATGTGGTCACGTTTTTATCAACCCTTTGTGCAATTACAGGAGATTAGAGGCATGACATAGACTTTACTTATTATTACATTCTTGTGTATCATCAAATCTCGTAATTTAAAATACTTAAATTACATCGTACTTTACATGACAAAACTTTCCAATAACAAGGTATAACAGATTTCTCAGATGTTTAACATAATAACATAAAGTATCGTATCGGTATGTTTATAGACTAATAATTTGTATTAGCTAATAACAATTTTGTTATTTAAAATGAACACTTTTATGCGAAGTTGTAAGACACGATGTTATTACAAAAATCTCGAAAAATATGATCGAAATTTTAGTAGAATGAGCTGAAATATGTTATGTATCATAGACTAGCGGTTCGCCCCGGCTTCGCCTGAGGTGTATATAATATAGCCTATAGCATTCCTCAATAAATGGGTTATCTAATACTAAAAAAAAATTTTCAAATCGCACCACCAGTTCCTGAGATTAGCGCGTTCAAACAAACAATCTCTTCAGCTTTATAATATTAGTATAGATAAACTAGACAGTTTAATAAAAACACATGCAACAAGTTATGTATACTTATAGATATAATGTTGATAAGTTGTAAAACATTAAAAAAAAGCAAGTCATTTCAAAGCAATGTGTGCCACCCCTACGCGAGAGAGGCTCTAATGAATTGCTCAAGAGATTGGACCTTTTAAAAGAATTCAAGTGTGAAATTGAATTTTTTTTCACAAAAAACAATATGGATGTGTGAGTGGATTAATTTTAACGTATTTAATTTTACTGACATGTGCATATAAGAGTGGTGTTTGTTAAGCTGTTTTGGTTTTAGAATGAGGTTTGGTGAAACTGGTGTTTTATGGTCCATATCTTTTTCTTTCCCCTTCCCAGTCCTTTCCTTTATTCCTCTCGCCAATCCTTTCTTAATTTAAAGTCGGCAATCCATTTGTAGAGGCGTAAGGTCTGTAATCGACTTTACGCCTCTACAAATGTTCATTGGCGGTGGTAGCGCTTACCATCAGGCGTCTCACCAGCTCCATTGCCGACTGTGACATAAAAAAAAATGTTTAATAATGGATAGTTCTTTATCATCACATTAAGCATTTATTTCCAAAGCAAACTCTCCCATGACGGTTTGTCCTTCTACAACCGCTGGGTGAGTGCGGATCAGTCAATTCATTAACAAATTCAATTTCTCGAAAAAGATAAACGGAGAAGTATGCAATTACAGATATAAAAAAAGTATCCACAAATAAAGAACAAATCTTGAATATCAAAATGAAACTTTATAGGTCAGGCTTAGACCTCAAAACAATTATAAATCTAGACTAAATAATTTACGTTCTGATCTATATTTCACAGCTTGTATTTAGCAAAAAACCTAGACTATACTGTTAATTGTGTAAGCCAAATAAAGTAATGTATTTATATTTAGAAGAAGCACTTTTTTAAAGGTAGTGTTGACCCTTAATGTAATTACGGAGTTAATCTATTTATCATTTCTGATTACACTTTCTTATTCCGTTTCAAGGTAAAACTCTGGCAAGAAACAATTTCTTTAGCAGATTTCATCCCTAACATTATGATTGATGGGTTCCATGGACAGTCAGGCCAATGTAAACGCATTACGTCTGTCTTCTCTCCACTGTCCGTTGTTATATCTTATTTTGTTTTAGCTTTTAATTCCCTTTGGAACGAGTTGGAGCGTGCGACGCGGAGAGACATTTGTTAAATTTTCTGGAGACCTAAATATTGCGAATTACTTCGTGAATATTCCCGAGTATGTTATATATATTAATACAAAAAGCATGGCTTGTAAGACTACTGGTATGGTAATGTATAATGTATGTCGAAAGTCAGCCAACTTATTCTCTATCATCCTACTTAATAGGACAATTTTTAAATATAATATAGACAGTTGTAAAAATTTTGGTAGTATGTGAAATAATTACTTTTAACAAAAAACTAAAGTGCCTTCAAATTGCCAGAAGTATAACACACTATTAGACTACAGGCCCATATAGAAAAAATTACGGGTCATTTGAACCACCAGGTGACCTATCTAGAACGATATAAG
>NC_052105.1:457639-488163 GCF_012273895.1 Zerene cesonia | reverse complement strand
TCCAAACATTATTGATGCAAAGTCTTGACTATATTCGGACTGAAGGTCTTTTAAAATTGGAGGTGACAGAAAAAAAAAAATATATATATAATAATTAACACACTAACAAGTTATTTTCAATATAAAAAAAAAACAGATTCTTACGAGCTCGCTCGTGTTTTTGTGTGAGTGTACGCAAACACCTTACTCGGGTCCAAGCCGAGTACATCCGCATATAATACGATATTCCCTACAAATGCTAAACGTCGTAACAGAACGTCGCTCCAAAAATATGTGAGTACTTATGATACTGAAATTCATCGTCGCAGACATGTAACAATTTTTGTGTTTTTTAATTGAAAAAAATATTTCGTTATATGGATTTTTTCTTTTTCAGTTTTTTTTCTTCTTTGAACCAACGAAAAAGTACGGCGCACAAAAAAATATTATCTATGCATAAAATACTTTTAAAATAAATTTATTTCATGTTGTGTCAAATCACCCCCTGGATTACGGAAAGAGAGGGGATTGCAACCGTCTATTTTCTCCCCTTGTCGCATGATTTTTGTACGGCGTTGCGGAATAATGGATTAGAAGCAGTATTGAAATAGTATGACGCAGATGCCGTACAAAATCAAATGACCAAATTTACCCCGGTAATTGTCGGAAAATAAAAAATAAATCCGACTTTGTGGCGCACCATTTTTTTACGGCACTGCGCGTTTTCTTATTATTTTTAATGGATCTATCGGTGGTAAGAATGCCGTACAAAAACATGTGACCAAAATGTACTCACTCTACCTGTACTTTTGAATTCTCACCTGCACTCAGTTGGACAGCTTACAAGTGACGGCATAGTGCTGAATCTTATTATTTTATGCTCTTATATCGTTCTAGATAGGTCACCTGGTGGTTCAAATGACCCGTAATTTTTTCTATATGGGCCTGTAGTCTATATGTGTATTAATATGAATAATGTTTATGATTTTCCATATGTATTATTTACTATTTATATTCTTTTACCCAACCAAGACCTTCACACCCGTATCACTGTAATCTCATACTTACATATATTTCCTCTGATTCAATAAAACATTACTCTAGTAATCTAACGGATATACATATATGCATATGATTCAAATATTTCCATTAAATATAATAAAATTTTGTACAGAATATTTGAACACCCAAAATAACAACATAATATAGATCAAA
Source organism: Zerene cesonia (assembly GCF_012273895.1). Classification (NCBI taxonomy): domain Eukaryota; kingdom Metazoa; phylum Arthropoda; class Insecta; order Lepidoptera; family Pieridae; genus Zerene; species Zerene cesonia. Next base: position 486,969 of record NC_052105.1, on the reverse strand, counting down.
ATCTTCAAAATCGATAAGTCGGGGTTCGAAATTCATGTTGGATTTCCTTTAAAAACAGAGGCTTTTGCAAAAAAAGTGTTTTAGATTTTTGCATAAATAACTGAATGATTTGTTGCAAAAATATTTTAATGTAGATAGTTTTATACGAATTGTTTGTACACAATACTACGATATATAAATTAATGTGTTCACTTATAAAGCACATACTAATAAAAACATAAGCCGAACCGGAGACTGTGGCCTCCCAAGCATTCGGGGCGCGGGCCAAATGTGGGAGTTTCCAAACATTTGAGCAAAAATTAAAAATTCCCTGCAAAAAGTTGGGTTATGCGAAATTAAAGTATTTTATTTGAATATTCTCGCTCAAGTATCAAGTTCTTGTTGCTGGCAATTTTGAAACGCTTTACGTTACAGCTGTATGCGTATATGTGTACAGCTGTTTTTTTTTTTTTTCTTTTTTTTTTTTTTTTTTTTTTTATGGCAGAGCAAGCAAAGGAGCATATATGTTTATGTTTATGTTTATGTTTGCGTATATGTGTACAGCTGTATGCGTATATGTGTACAGCTGTATGCGTATATGTGTACAGCTGTATGCGTATATGTGGTGTAAATACGCTTGTGAGGCGAAATAAAACTTTTTGTTTTCGGTTTCAATTCGACTCTGAATTGACTATAGCACTTTTGAACAACAGAATTACCAAAAGTGGGTATGCGATAAAAATCATTCACATTGTTTTTTGTTGCTTAGTAAGATTATTCACAATTTTAATAACTAACTAGCTGTAACCCGTGGCATCGCTTTCTTCACTATCGCGTTTATATTAATAGGATACATTTTGTATAATTATAGTGGACGTGATTAACATTCTGATTCTCAGTTTGAAATTTATGTATTTACCATCTTATTTCTATACATATCATATACTAACTTCGCCTTGCGGTTTCACCCGCGTAAGTCTGTATCCCGTAGGAATATCGGGATAAAAAAGTTGCCTATGTGTTGTTCCTGTTGTCCAGCTATCTACGTACCAAATTTCATCGCAATCGGTTAAGAAGTTTTTGCGTGAAAGATAAGAAAGAGAGAAAGAAACATACACATACATCCATCCTCACAAACTTTCGCATTTATAATATTAGTAGGAAGGATACGATAGAACATTATATATTATTCTATTATCATCCTATTTACGAACACAATTTAAAACACCTTCATTAACAGTTTTAATAATTAAATATGATAGATAAAATAATAGTTTCGATACCAGGTGAAAAAAGGTTGTAAATTTATTATACTTTTTTCTTCACAAAACTGTTTAGATTAGTTAAATATATTTCTACTTGCCTAATGATGTTTAAAAATGTTTATTTTAATATCCGAGACACCTTATAATATAAACACACTTATACAGGGCAGTTTTCTTGTTTCAGGGTTAACTCACTGGAGTTAGTCTAACCCAGTAGCCCTCCGGTAGTATGTTGACTCTTTTAATAACATTATGCCCCACAATCATAAAAGAGGACATGGTAGTAACTCCAAAGAGCATTATTGCCTACAGCAATGATGACTCTGAGAGTCCACGAACAATTCTCATTGTCTGTTCAGCGACTGAATGGCATCGATCGCCGCTCAACGGTTTGTTCTTTGTTGTCAAATGAAAAAGTGTTCGGAACGTCATTTCAAGGTGCAGATGAAACGGGGTTTTGTTCTTGTGCCGCTTCTGTGCTTATATTCTTTGAGAGGATTGCAATGACGTTCCTATGAATATTTAAAGCGTTTCAATCTGTAGTTCAAGAACATATTTTTTAACAAAAACTGTGAAAACTATAACATATGTGATTAAGAGTACTCAATTAGCAACAACAATAAAAAATAGAATACACATATTTCTTTAAATTATTAACATATGTCTAGATAATTAGGATTAATAAAATTATTGAATAATTAACAACGAAAAATATAAATATAACTTATGATTATTTAGTCAGCATACAGTTTATGAAGATAAAGATGAAAATGAGTTTTAAAATTAACACTATAAAGTCTTTATTTATTATATATGCCTTGAAGACTAATGGTTTTGTATATTCGGGCTGGCCGTATCGGTATTGTGGCCGTCATCTGAATGGACTGCCTCAAGGCATGTAAGAGATTGAGGTTTAGGTATAAGATATAGTGTTATTGTATAGTTTATGGACAACCTAGAGATAAATTTAAATGAACTTACACGGAATTTGCTTATTCAAATTGGTGCAGTAGTTCCTAAGATTAACAAACAAACAATAGCTTTAGATATGTATTTCCGTTGCATTATTATCGCGATATTCATCTTCAATGTTATACAAATATTGTTTTATTTCATGTAGAAGATGTTAACGGTGAAAAGTTCAAGTCTTTAAACGAACAAATGAGTTTATTAGAAAAGTTTTCGTATTTCCGTAACTTCAATGTGATTCAATTCCAAATGGCATCGTGTGAAATGGATATTAAGCCAGCGAGGACGTATTGGAGATTACTACTTCTATGTTTTTTTTATGTTGTATAGAAGATAAAAAGAAGTTCATTCGAAAGATAAGGGTGGAGAAACCGGTTATTGGTTTGTACACGTTATTGTAAATATGTTATATAAAGTTTTTTTATGTTTGAGATCGAGACAATTTATCTAGCGTAGGAACGAGATTTCAGTTCCCCAACGAGTATAATCTGGAGGTCTTCAAGAGAAGAGTGAACAGGTACCTTCTAGGGAAGCGCGCTCCATCTTAGACCACATCTTAGCTTACCATCAGGCCAGATCGTGGTCAAGCGCTTCACTATCACGAATAAAAAAAAAAGATTCATACAGTACAGGTGTTCAATTGAGTATCTTACCAAGGATTTAGTAATTTCCCTGAAAGCATACTATGCAGATTCTTATTATATTAATCGCATAGTTGAAACTATATTACATTAATCCCACAACTACTACTATTATAAATGCGAGCAGTTTGTGAGGACGGATGGATTTAATTACTCTTTTACGCAAAAACAACTGCTCGGATCTGGTAGAAATTTATCATAAGGATGAATAATAGATAAGAAAATAGACTTTTTTTAGAATCACGTTGTCAAGAATGTCATATTTGCATACGATTGAATGAATTAATTAAATCCGAATAAAATATTTTGTTTAATAAGATAACCGTTCCAACGAATTGTGTCTTGTTTTGAACACAAAATTGATAGAAGATTATGCATCAATCAAGAAGTTTCGGTTTACAAATTCACGAAAATCCGCTGTTGCGTAATTTATTAGGCTTTTTGATCGATGAGGCAGAAGGACGGTCGCACGGAAAAAGTTCTACCCTTTATGTACTTTAGAATTTACACACTACTTTAATCTTTATTATATAGTTATATTGTTAAGATGTTCTGTAGTAATTAATATAGAAAAATGTTCGTGTCGTCATCAGCCCATAATATATATGGTCTGGCCAAGTGCGGGTTGGCAGATGTCACATGTCGAATGTTTTCCTTCACCGTTTCGAGCGGTGGTGATGTTATCCACATGTGCAGATAAACGGAAAAATCATCATCATCCCGACTTATCGATTTGGAAGTCCGAGGCGCTAACCACTGAGCCACCACTACTCCTAAAATATAATTAATAAATAACGGTTAAGATATGTGATTAAAAGCAGTGGTGGCTCAGTGGTGAGAACCTCGGACTTCAAAATCGATAAGTCGAGGTTCGAGACCGGAGCGAGCGTGCAGGAAATAAAGTGATTTTTCAATTTATCTGCACATGTGCATAACATCACCACTGCTTAAAACGGTGAAGGAAAACATCGCGAGGAACCCGGCATGTCCAAGAATCAAAAGTTCGACGACATGCGACATCTGCCAACCCGCACTTTGCCAGCGAGGTGGATTATGGCCTAAACCCCATATAGGAGGCCTGTGTCCCAACAGTGGGAACATATATAGGCTGATGACGATGATGATGATGGTTAAAATATGCTCCCAGTTTCTGTACATTTAATGATTATTGTTATCCAATTTATTATACTACCTAATCACACTATCACACTAATATTATAAATGAAAGTTTGTTTGTTTGAACGTTTGTCCGCCAGTCAAGCCGAAATTACCGAACGGATTTTGATTGAAGTTTTGTACACAGACAGCGTATGAGCTGACTTGGGTGATAGGATACTTTTTCTCTCGATTAAAAACTTGGGATAAGTAGGAATCTTGATATCCGGGCGGTGCCGGGACGAGTGTCTAGTGTAATATACAAAAATTACATAAATAGTTAGTTGCTTTATTCACCCGACAGAAAATCTAAAAGTCTTAGATATTTTACGTCATTCAAAGACAGTAACAATTTAACGACCCGCGGAGAGCCAATGAAATTGATAAATTGCTTTCGAAATTACGCGAAATTAATAAAAATGATCAAATTACGATTGTGCGAGTTGTGCAGAAATCAACAATTCAAATGAAGTATTATGAATAAAATCATAAACTTCGCAACATTCACGCGATAACGAAGCGAAACTTTTGATTGGGATAAAATTCAAATTTCATTTAACTTAATTATAATTTTATAAAGGCAAACGAGTAACTTTCTTCATGGTTGCACGTGAAATGATAAATAATATTATATACCTACTTGATTAATGAGCAATTTACGTAAATACTTGCGATTTCATATTTAATACACAGTTAATACCATAAGTCTTTTCAACGACGTTTTATATAGAGGAATCTTCAAATTGTTTTATTTAAATTAATTGGATTGTATATTATCTCATACAATATACAATCTCTGGATATCAATACAACTGAATATATTGTATTCACTACAATTAACAGATTTAAAGGCAGCGTAATAGGTTGAAAAGCCTTATGAAATATGAAATAACCAATATATATGTGGAAGGTAAGTTGGGTAAAGACACAATCACTTTGTTACTTCAATGTTTTAGATCAATCCTAATAACAAATCAAAATTACACTCAAGACAAGGTACTCGTATATATATATCGCAACATTATTTTTGTTAAAATGTCGTCTTGGGTTAGGTTCTGCAGGCAAAAATTATAAGCTTCCTTCATTATAAGCATACATAGGTACATATCGAATCTTGAAATACTCGATACAACTTTAGGTAGGAGAAGTAAGTAGGAGATAATTTTAAGTTATTCCTGCACTTAGATGATCTTTGAATCATTAAATTTTGACATACCTTGATAATAAGAAGATTCATCAAGTGCGATTCGGACTCTTGACAGCAAATAAGCTAAAGAACAATTGCGAAAATAGTTTGTTATCCATCCATATTATTACCGGTATAGTTGTTTAAACTGGATTTTTGTTCCTTGCTGTCATAACGGCATCAGAAATACCTCTCTGAAAATTTCAACGGTCTAACTATCTGACAGATAGACAGACAGACGGACAGCGAAGTCTCTGTAATAGGGCCTCAGCCCTTCGGGTATGGATAAACCCATCGAATACATGACATCCCGTTTAGTTGCATAAAACAAAAAAATCCAAATATAAAATGCAAGACTTCTTTAAACTACAATTTGAATCACATAAAACGATAGCAAACAGTTTGACCAGCCGAGCTTTATTAAATAACCGTCGGTATAACGAATGAATAAATATTTTCGGTCATACATTTAAAATATCGCGGCATCGCGCGGAGCCCGAAATGTTTGGAATTCACTAAGTTATTTCCCCTCGTGAATATATACGCCGATAAAAACGCACTAAATCCTAAACGATTTTCTATTTTTTCATTTTTGTTTTTTGCGGTGTTCTGCTAAATTAATTGCTTATACACCTGGTCTGTGTTGTTCTGTATGCTGCGTCTCGTGTGCTCATATATTAGTGTGAGTGTTTATATTACATAATATAATACTATACTAGTTATATTAGTGATTGCAGTTATTTATGGCTGGCACAATTGCTTTTACTTTATTATAAAATTCTAGAATATTCTAGTGACATTGGAATTCGTTAGTGAAATATAAGAGATGGATATTATAAAAATCTACCTTCTTTTGTAACCGATGTTTCCTAAAAGACGGTTCTCAAGTCGACTGCGGATTTTGTCTACACTAATATTATAAAGAGGAAAACTTTGTTTGTTTGTTTGTTTGGTTGTAAGGAATAGGCTCAAAAACTACTGGACCGATTTTAAAAATTCTTTCACCATTCGAAAGCTACATTATCCACGAGTAACATAGACTATATTTTATTTTGGAAAAAAATGGGGTTCCGTAACATATCTTTATTGAAACATCCAAACCAGTATACCTATAAAGCTGAAGGGTTAGTTAGTTCGTTTGATATTATTTAAATTTCAAATATATAACTTTAATCGCAATAATTCAGATATTCAACTGGACAGCTATATATTATAAATATAAGCTGAAGAGTTTGTTCGTTTGTTTATTTGAACGTGCTAATCTCAGGAACTACTGGTCCGTTTTGAATTCTCTCAGTTTTAGATGCCCTACAATAAAAGTATTGAGGGAGAATTTAGGCTTTACATGTACCACGGGCGAAGCCTTGTTTAATATGAAGTTATTGTTATTTACTTCCATTTTAGAGTCTGGAGTGAACTCTCCGCCGCACGTATGTAGTTTATCGGTGGTGTTTATTGTTGAAAAGGATTATTTTAAACCATATCTATCCATTACTATCATAGTTATGGTATTGCGATATATATTAGCTTTAAAATCGGTAACATTGATAAAGACGTAGACGTGATAACCGCTTTTGACAGTAAAAGCCTCATTAATCACACTAATATTATAAGCTAGCTGTGCCCGCGACTTCGTTCGCGTTTGTCAATAAACACTTGGATTTACTTTCACCCCTCCCCCCTCATCATGAAAGTAAATTAGATCCGCGGAGTAGGTGCTATAACCATATCACGTTTCATCAAAATCCGTTCAGTAGTTTTTGCGTGATTCCCATTCGAGATACAGACAGACAGACGGACAAAGTTTTTTTTAAATTGCATTATGTACTTCAGTATCGACAATAAAACGCCCCACAAAAAAATCTAAATATCTTAAATGTACAGAATTTAGATGATAGATGTGAAAGTTTGTTTGTTTGGATGTTTATCCGTCAATCACGCTGAAACTACTGAACGAATTTTGATTTAATTTGGTATACAGACAGCGAAGGAGTTGACTTGGGTGATAGGATACTTTTTATCCCGATTAAGTGCTCCCTTGGGATAAAATAGGAATCTTGATATTAGGCGGAGCCGGGGCAAGCGTCTAGTAACAAATAATGTCGCTTTTAAAAGGAATACTTTGATTTTATTATTCCCAAATTCATCACATGACATATTTACTATTTTTATTCAATTTCAATGAAAACATACAACTTTTGTACTTACTTCCATAATGGTAGAAATGTATATTAAAATAAAACAATGTAAATAGAGCATCGTTTATCAAAAGCATTTGAACCAGACGTTTGCAGTTGCCGAAGAAATATTTCGAATCGATATCATAACCAAGAAAGTACCGTCTATTTACTTCGAAGAAACTTTAAACTAACTGAAGAGTGAACCATGCGAATGTAAAAGTTCGATCACAACATAAACAACGATATTTGCTCGAAGTGCTGCTAATAAACAAGGGAGTACGTTCGTTTACATGTAAATTTCAAAATAAATTAGACGTACAGTGAATTGTTACAACTGTAAGTCTAAACGATTTATTAGCTCAGAGCTCTTTCTGGATCGCGGCGTTGCGACAAAGACGAGACTAGCAAATTAATTTATTCAATGTCGGGCCACGTACAGCGCGATACATGTTATTATATTAGTTGGGATTATGTGAATATATAAAGCAATAAGAATAGTGGGGGTCAGTGGGATTCTTAGGCTGTGATCGAAAATTAATATTTTTTTTTTTAAATTATATTATCTCTGTCAGAAACGTCGAAGGCAAACGTTTGAAGGTAATTCTTGTAAATGTCTATAGGTATTCGAAATACTTAGAATATATACGTATGAGATATGCCGAAGCTATTTTATGTATGCTCAGATTTTTCATCGTTCAAGGAGCCGAAAGACTTGTTATGTATATATATATAGATTATCTCATACAGAGAGAGATGAATATAACGATTAATCATTTTTCGCGTTTGTCTTTTCATGATGCATATTATTGTGATGTACAATATGGTACGGAGAGAAGAAGCAATAGGATTTTTCCCTTATAAGAAGAATACCAAGCTATCTCACTCAGCCTTACAGACCTGTTTAATTTTTATATCTTTTGATGATATTTACATATCGAAAAAGATCGATTTATCTAGAAATTAACATGTCAGATGGTCAATGTTTACTACAATTTGTGATAATTGTATGTGAGTCCATTAAATAAGATTAAATTATATTTTTAGTTTGTTACTATTAATTTAATTAAAATACGAGTACTATGTAAACTTTAACCTTAGAGTTCATAATGACGAATTTACCTCCAATCTTAGAGTCTAACGCAATGTCTTTAATGAAAGAGTAAATTTTGTATAGCAATTGTTCCTTGCTTTACGTGTGCACTGGAGAGATGTAACCAGATTATGTCTAGTGGTAATTAATTGCCTCCGTAGAACGAAACCGTAAAAGTCAATAATTAACTTACGTGCGGCCGGGTTTTGGCTAAATTTCTGTTTAAATTTTCTGAACTGAACAGATATTTTGTTCACGCAGCGGCCGTTTTTTTCTATATTTCAGATTTATTTATTTAATACATACATAGTATAAAACAAAGTCACTTTCTGTGCTTATGACGTATGCTTAAATCTTTAAACTACGGAACGGATTTTGGGGTTGTGCTTAATAGATAGAGTGATTCAAGAGAAAGGTTTATATGTATAATAACATCTATGAAACTACTTCGATTTTAACGCGTGTGAAGCCGCGGGCAAAAGTACTTAATAATAATGCATGATGTAGATGTAGTGTAAATGATAAAGTACTTAATAATATTGAAGTATTGAAAAGTTATGTGCAGAAGATCAAATTTTTATCGATGTAAATAGCAGTTTTTTAATTAATTATTAGGGAAATTATACAACTAACTTCATTCATAGTAACGACATACAATTCAATACATTTCAATAACATCGATTCTGTGACTCCTCACCAATTTAGTTTCACAGAGGGAGAAAAGTTCAATTTCTTTACAACTTCCGCGCATTTAAAGAGAAAGTATAACAGTCTAAATTGTATGTATTAGCCATCCAATAATACTGAGTGCATGCAGGAGTTTGCGACACACTTCTTAAGTAGTTTAAAATGGCTTTTGTTGATATTCGTGATATTAGTTTCGCAAATTAAGCTACCAACGGTTTTATTTCATATTTAAATTTGATGACTGTTTTTAGGTATTACTTATTTGTGAAAATATATCACGGTGTATTTATGACATAAGTGAAGTTCCGTGTATATATTTTATACTGGGGTAAGGGGCAGATAATGTTCATCTGTTTTACTGATCGATTTTCTTTATCGACAAGTAGGTAATCATCCTTCTGTGTCCTGACAGACCGAGACATTTTTTTTGTGCGTCCCCACAGGGAATTGAATCCAGGAACCCTCGGTTCTACGCTCACGCGTTAACCACTGTGCCAAGGAGGCGGTCATTTATGACATAGTAAATAATTTCCCTGTGAATTATAATTTTCGTTACAGGACAGATAATAGTGCAAGAGGAAAATAATTACACGATGCATGTAAGGACGCTTCCTTATAACTTGATTATTTTTGACTATTTATATATATAAAAAACCCAAGATGCACGTATCATGCAATAGTTTCGCTCAAAAGTGTCGCTAAACACTTCAAACCATTTATACTTATGTTGCATGCATAGCTTTTCTTACAGTTGTTTAAGGTTGTTTGTTTTATTTGTTTATATAATAAAGAATAAACAACACGCTCACTTTAACTACATTTTATAAGATTTTCTGAACAAAGGGAAGCGAAGCGAGGCGTGTTAGCGATATATTTACATTTACAGGCAAACACGATGAAAAGTCACTCGAAGTTCGAAACTTAAAACTTGTTTGGCATACGTCACGCGCGCCGTGCCTGTTTATTTGGTGGACGTAAGCAGTTTTCTACCTGGCTATCAGTTGAGAGAAAGCCAACCTCTGTAAATTTGTGTTTGAACATGTTTTCTATGAGGTGATAAAGTATAATTATACAATAAGTGATGCAATAACCGATTTTGCGTCACCACACCTTAATAGATATAAAGGCATCAAAAAAATCGAAAAAAATCCAATGATTATTTTAAAATCAATGAATATGGTAACGCCAATTTTATTAAAATGGTGAATTAAAATTAAATATTTATTATTTTGTGGTGTAATCCAACTACCCTCCTTACACGCGAGCACGACCAATCACCGCACGCTTTTAAAGTACCCGCAACGTCCCTATTGGACGTAGTGATGCATATACGTCACACAGTCTGCATCGATCTTCCGTGACGATCGGATCTGAATAACCGCCGGAGTGCCTTTACGAGGCCTCTAGATATTTCGTGTATAAGGCTGCCTGTCCACCGGAGCGGAGCGAGGCAGCGGAGCGGAGAAACGGAGAAATATTAACCAATAGGACTGCACAAAATCTCCGCACCTCTTTAGTGGACAGGGAGTTGCGAACTAGTTTAAAAATTCATACAAAACCGGTAAGCGGAGCGGGGATGCAAGGCAGCGGAGCGGAGAAACGGAGCGGGGAAGCGGAGCGGGGAAGCGAGTGCAGGCGCGGGCATTTCGCGTAGAACTAAACCAATCGCCCGCCGCCGGGAGCTCGAAATGACTCGTCGCGTACTCGCGGCCTAGCTCCGCATATTGAAAAACACAGTGGCAACTCCGCTCCGCATTACTTTCTCGCTCTGCTCCGCAGCCTCGCTCCTCTCCGGTGGACAGACACAGTACGCAACTCCGCTCCGCATTACTCCGTTTCTCCGCTCCGCTGCCTCGCTCCGCTCCGGTGGACAGGCAGCCTAATTCGCATACCGCCGGAGAACCTTCACGAGGTTCTCCAGACATCTCAGGCATTGTGCTAGTGTAACCCGCCTTCCTCATTTGGTCGCGCTGAACCGCCGCGTGTGTGTGTGTGGAGTGATGGACTGGATCTGGTCTGCCTGGCTCGAGCTGGAGGACCCTTGACCGCGTGGTGCTGTGCCGCGTGCTTGCTTGGACGCTACTCCCTCAGACGAGGTAAGTGCCGTGTGTTCCCGTCTTTCCCTTTTTCGCTACACCACGTAGATTAAGTTTTACAGTCCGCTTAATATCGAACTTAATATATATTGGCAGGACCATTGTGTGGTACTTTCGAGCCGTACAACCATACTGTGGTACCTACGAATTTTATTACCGCATATATGCTGTAATATAATCCAACCACCCTTGTTAGGATACTCCTGTAGGCCCTAATAAGTGATTTAATAGTATATTCATTTTGAAATACTATAACATACCGCGTAGACCGACATTGCGTCATCTACTTTTAATCGCATAAATATACTTTATTTCCGCCCGTGACATTAAGTTACGTGTTTATTATAATAAAAATAATAAGTAAAAACAATTTTCAACTAGTTTATCCATATTTATAACGTTAAAATCATCATAAATCTAATATATATCGTTATATTTTTCTACCCGCAATCGAAATTCATATTGGTATCTAGGTCATTCCGTAATCCGCCATTATAATCCGACCATAATAACGTACTCAGTTCTTACAGCGCTTGCGTCACTGATTTATTTTATTTGGTCGTATTACTTGTTATTGTAACTCGTTATAACATTTTAACTTTGAATACAAATACATTTGTTGTTAAAAATGCCGTCTAAGAAAAATACTAAGTCAGCTGATAGTGATGCTTCGGATTTTAATGATTCGGAAGATATACACGATTCTCAGTTATCAATGTTATTAGCTAAACGCGAAATTGTATTCGAAATAGTGTAAAAAATTTATGATTTATCTCTAAATATTCAAAACAACGCCGCGCTGATGGAAAGTTTCCTTGACGAGTCCGCGCAGATAGAATCATTACGTGAAAGATTTGAAAAATATTTAGATGAATATAAAACTCGCTTATTATCATTAACTCCTACCGCGAAACCTGATTATAAAAGCCTCGTCGCATTCCAGTCTTTATATAGCAGGATTATAAGAATTAAATCGCAATATTCGCAACCAAGTCCGTCACATGGAGATATAAATATTTTGCATAAAAATAGGCCGAAATTACCGCCTATCGAATTAGTACCATTTTCGGGTGATATTCGTTCATTTCCACTATTTCTTTCGAATTTTGAATCGACTGTTCATAACAATCCCGGCCTCACAAATGCCGAGCGTTTATATTATTTGTTAGGTAAATTAACGGGGAAGGCTAGAACTGTTATAGCTGGTATAACCCCCTGCACCGAAAATTATAATTTAATATTACAAGCGTTAAAAGATAAATATGATGATAAACATATGTTAGTTTCCGCGTATTTAAATCAAATGTTTGATTTCAAACCGTGGCATTGTGCGTCCGCTACAAACTATGATTTATTTACAGATAACTTTACGAGTGCAGTACGCGCTTTACAAAATTTGAAGTTGGATAATATTAGAGATTTAATTATTGTTCACATCGCTTTAAAGAAGTTAGACTCGGATGCTGTTCGCGCTTTCGAGACTAAGTGTGGTAGTGAAATGCCTAGTTTTGATAACTTAGTTCAAATCATACAGACTCGCGCGAAAATATTAGAACGCATTCATCCTTCGACAAATTCGGGGATAGATAATTCGCGTCAAAAGAATAGTTATAATCGCAATTCACCGACGCGTGTGTGTGCGGAGTGATGGACTGGATCTGGTCTGCCTGGCCCGAGCTGGAGGACCCTTGACCGCGTGGTGCTGTGCCGCGTGCTTGCTTGGACGCTACTCCCTCAGACGAGGTATGTGCCGTGTGTTCCCGTCTTTCTCTTTTTAGATTAAGTTTTACAGTCCGCTTAATATCGAAATTAATATATATTGGCGCGACCAGAAAATTTTATGATACAGCAAATGGAAGAATGATAGATTATTTTAAGTTGTTGTAAATAGCACAATTTTGTATGGAAAAAGTATATATGACATTAGTATGAATGTATTCTCACGGCAGACGAGAAAATAGTTGCAGAACAGTAACGGAGTATTATAAGAGTTTCTTAAAGGCGACAAGACTTTTCTTGTTAAATTTATATTAAAACGACATGTGACATCTGTAAACCTTTTATTGTGGATTATGTGGGTTGTGTCACTGCAGTGGGCACCATATAGGCACTGATTTGGGATGATTTTAAAAGTAGAAACATTTTGTTCAAATCTTTCTGCGAAACCCCATAGATAAGAAGTCAATAGATTCTCCACGAGTCGGGTTTTATTTGCACAAATCGCATAACAAGGAAATTCCAACTCTATTTTCCACAGGGTAAAGTATCTATTTCAATTAAAACACCACGTATTTTCATTGAAGATAATCTGAGCAAACAGATGTAATGATATAATTAGCAATCAAGGGGGCTGGTAATAAGGATCGAAAATTACTTGAATATTAACAAGTATACAATAATTGGACCACGTTAACATGATTTGATAAGGTGAATAACAGGCTCGCTTTTATTATAATTAGTTAGTACATAAAGCCCTTAAAATTCGCTGCTACAAATTTTTTAATACTTAAGTAAAATACGAAATATCTCAAAATAATATTGTGAAGGTTGATTAGTTGATACATATACAGTATTTTCACAGAGTAACGGCGATATAAATTGTTGAAGTGTAGATTTATGTAGTTGTACCTGTTTAGATAGATAGATAGATATAAAGTTTCTTAGAAGTAAGTTTAATCTTGATGTGTCTAGAAGCCGAATTATTAACAGATTTCATATATTTCTCATTTCATTCATCTAGCCATTTTTGACTAAGTTGCTTTTTTCAAGCCTCCATGCAATAAGTAAATGTCTTTTTAGGGGTTTTTGTGATAGCAAAATGTTTGTGATCATGGTGTGATATCCTTGCAGATTCACTAAGTCGATCTGTCTGTTCGCTCGTCTGTCTCTCTATGTTTTAGCTCAAAAACAAATTATGATAAAAAATTGTGATTTGGAATCAGTACACACAGTGATTAAATAAATCATGCCTTAAAAGTTAAAACAAAATCGTTAAAAACAATATTTTTGGGACGGTATTTTTCTCGCCTTCCCTGTAGCGTGGAGCATCGTAAATGTTCTTAAAAACTTAATGTTATCACACAATTCAAACTGCGGGCCACAGTCAGTAGTAGACTCAAGAAATGTTTTCTCTATTGTGAGCTCCTCGCAGTAAAACATAACTTGCGACCGCTATCGACATGAAGATGGGACCGTTCGATTCGGTGCTGGTTTAATTTCTTTGCCGATAGTTCCCTCTCCCTTTCTTATTGCTAACGTAAGAAAGAGAAATACGCAGTGGGAAATAGACACATATTTGGAACGGTGTTGTACGCTGAAACGTTATAATGGCGACGACGCAATTTAGTACTTTCCAATGCTTTACTTGTATAGTGCGACACTATGAGATATTTAAGATATTTAATTCGATACTTTATTGAAATTTAATTTTTCATTCAGATTCAGCGCGTGACCAAAACTCAGCACTCACACAGACACTCAGCAAAAACTGTTAGAATCTGTAAAATAACAAATAATTATTAAATAGTTCTTATAGCTATAAAAGTAAAACATAACCTAAAAAAAACGTGCGTTTTACGCTTGAAAAGTCGAGGTCTGTAGTACATCTACATTATGATTACTATTTTTCAATACTTGCGTTACACAAAACACATAGAAATAATCACTCAATTCTTGCAGTGCTGAATGCTCTTAGTGGAATACATTCCAAGTGATTATGTACCATTAATACCAGTAATATGAATAGATGAACATTTAATCTATGTATCGCCAGAACGGTTAGACAAGGAGCTGGACTGATTAAATCTAAAGTGACGAGGAGTGGCCGGTGAAGAGATCGATTTAAGTATACCATCTGTGACACCGTATAGCCACGTATACAATAAATGTAATTCACATTGCAACCTATCGAACTACGAAACTATAGCGTATAACGAATATTAAATTAGTTCAGGAGGCTAAGAATTCATAACAATATACCTGTAACATAATTATGTTAATTAAGATTGTTTTTATTATTATTATAATGCAACCTATATAATAATAATATGACTTACACTGTAATCTATCGAATAACTGTGTAACTAATACTGCAACCTACAAAATTACTATGTAATTAACATTGCAACCGATTGAATAACTGTGTAAATTTTAAAACTACTCTATAGTAGTATTTTCTTGTTTGATTTTACGGGAGTATTATGCATTTAGAAATTAAAAACTTTTTTATTCTATAGTATGCAATCAATAGACGGCATTAAAAGCGATGAAACGTTTGTTTTGAAATTTAAATATTTTCAGCAGAATTTAGATTTTCAGAAATGTATTCTCATTAAGATACAGAGTCTTACATGGGATACAAATAAATTTCAAATGAGATGTATTCATTTTAAGTCGCTTATGTCTGCTGGAGATCACGCTCACTGAAATAGGTTAGAAACAACGAGATAACATATAAGATCAACTGTAGTTCTTATCTATATCTTTAAATACTCGAATTATAAACATCTAAAATTAAAAATAATATACTGAGAATTTTTTAAAGAATTCTAAAAATTTGATCACGAGGCTGGATTCAGACCCGCGTCTTTTTGCTAAACCGTAACCGAACGGACAATGTTTTGTAGTTTTGGACAGAACCATAGTTTAACTACGTTGTTTAATAATAATAAGTTAAATCTGTGCTGTCTGTTCTGTGAAGAGGACATGTTGCATGTCACTATATTACATTTTTAAATTAATTTTAGTTTTACAATTAAATTTCGCCCCTTTTTGTACGGTTTTTTTCTTTGTTTGTACATTATTACTTTTATTTAGTTTAGTTTTATGTTTGTGCTATAAACGGTTTTATAATTAGTATTTATTATGGCAGTATTTGGTAAAATGTGTTCAATAGATGTGTTTCTATATTAAAATTTAAACGCGTTTTTAATCAGTATAGAATGACATAACATCAATGTTTTCCTACGAAATTAGTTGAAAGAACTTAATATAATTGGATACTTCTAATATATAACTATTGAAGCTTTATCATAATTCATGATAGAATATTTGTAAGGCGGCGGCGGTGTAATAGAGGGCCATATTCAAAGTTTAATCTAGGCAACCAGGTAGTTTCTGGACAGGGTTTAATTTAGAATAGCTGCGGTCTCAGAGATACGACAGGTCAGCCATCTCGCTACCAAGTACCAATGTACTCCAATTGTTATTTTTGGCGAGTTTAGACCAGAGCCGTTTGTATCGATGTTATTTGTTTCGTTTTCGTCGAGTTTAACAGTTATTTTTATGCTTTAGTCATAGTTAGTTGATATTAAAATAATTCTTTAAAAGAGAGTTTACTTTAAAGTTAATTTTTTTATATTTTTATCGATTTGAAGAATATGATATGCCATTATAAAATACTAGCTGTTCTCGGCTTCGGCCGTGGTATATACATAGCCTTCTTTTTTCTTATGGTGAAAGAATTTTTAAAATCTATTGGAATTTTTTTTTGCGTGAAAACATTGTGATATTAATATAAGCTTTTATTGTATTTTATTAGACCTTTTAATGTTATAAACATTCAAAGAGCATCGAGTTAAGGTGTGGACACCACACCACGTTTTTACACCACCAGTCATTAGCGAAGTTCTCGATATTACTGCAGTTCTAGACAAGTCAATTTATGGCCTGTAACAAGAACTAAAACTCCCTTACACACTATAAATCTAAACACCTAAGACTTGGAATTACTTCGAAAGCTTGTTATCAACGAAATGACGAAACGCAACGGCGATTTAACGCTTTAATATAAATGTCTAACGTAAATAGAGTGGTGAGATAATAGACCTCGGTTATTATGATTATATATCAAGTTAGTATTTCATTGCTTAATTTAACTAAATATATGTGTTAAATAAACGCGAGTATTATACAATTCAAAACTTTAACGGATTTTTAACGCAATTTATTTACGACAATATGTTTTCGACATTTCAAACACTTACAATGAGCGTGTCCCCGTGACAGATTACCAGCTTATTAATATCAACCACATAATTATGTCATGAGAAAAAAGGTTCTAAACTAAGAAGTTGGCCAAATTCGAGCTATATTGTCATCAAAGGCCGTCGACCTTCTTGATTATTCGACGATGAATTAGTTGTCGTCACGTGCGACGTATTAAACTCAAATTACCTTTTATGGCATTATTGAATACGTAGAAACAAAGTTTTATAATGAGGGAAGTTATAACGCGAGGGGACATACGAATTGAAGAGAGAACGTGTGAATAGTTCGCATCTATTTCAGTATTTTTTTTATTAATTTATCATTTCAACCTCCTATATCATGAACGTGAATGCATCAGGATAAAGTTTCTTGAAAAAATGGATGCATCGCCTTCTAAGAATAGGAGTACAGAACGTGAAATCAATTATAATATGATAAACTTGCCTCTGATTGTTTACTCTGTAATCCGCGGCGTCACTCGCGTGGTACACGGGTAGAAAGTAACGAATTTGCTTATACAGACTGTAATCTATCTCTGTACCAAATTTTATGCAGATAGGACAAGCTGTTTTCGCAGGAATGAGCGATAAACATCCATCTATCATCCATACTTGCAAACTTTCCGTTTATAATATTGGTAGAATTAAGAATAAAAAAGCGTGTATTTTAAACAGATTATGTGTGAAAGACACGCTCGTTTGTGCTAACCCTTAAATTCTGTATTACATCTAATAGTCCTGTGATGTACTTCACAAAATCGTCTTACAAACACCTCTGTGTTCAAATGAAACCTATCGCTATAGCTTTCACATAGAGTACAAATTTCAATGAAACACCTCCCCACTAATGGATTGTAAATACATTAAGGTTGTCTCAAGTTGAAACGAATATAATTTATTCAATTGAAATCAAGTCATTAATCAAAGTAAACTGGAATAGTTTATGATCGTCTCGCTTTAATAATACAGTTAAAATTTTATTGTTCAGTGAATGCGTTTTTATTGATAAGAGTGCTGTCTTTATCTATCATTAACACTCTAATTTCTAGTAATTAAACTTGAATTTGCTAGGATTGGAATTAGAGTACAGTAAATTTTGTGATAATAATTCTTCATTCAGAACAGAGTACACTGAACTGAAAGATAATACAACTAACTGCGGTCAGTTATTTTCTACCTTCAGAGGTAAGTTAGGTTTTAGAAGCAAAGCGTAAATTGCAGAAGACTATCTGAATCTATCAATGATCGTTTTTCAATGAATTCAATATCATTTACATTATCAGTAATTATCTTTTTAATTTGAGCATTACTCACTTGCGTTTTTTATTTTCAATTTGCATATTATATGAGTAAGTAATCACAAATTATAATGTTTATGTATTTAATTAACTTCAATTGGAAAGCAGCGCTCTGATCATGATGTGGCGATGCTGAGTTGTTGGTATCAACCATAACGTGTTTTACAATTTGTAACATGCTATAAATATTAAAGTAGAGATATTTCTATATCTTACTCATTTTCTAAAAGTTTTTATTACAACGTATGTAACAACATTGTTACAGGCATATACCATTGTTTAATACTAGGCTACTAGTTGGCTACTAGGTTATTAGTCGGAGAAATATACAAACGGAAAAGCTTGAATGTATAAGAATATACGCCAATTTAGTATTAATATACATTTATTTAATATATAGAGGGAAGAAAATGAAAAATACTTTCTTCGTGCATTTGTTTGTTATGAGAATCGTGTAATATATTATTTATATAGTGTTAATTATATTAAGCTATTTTTGCTGTCTCTCATTACAGATATGTAGAACTTAGCGGGAGTCCTACATAACCCAGGGCTTTCCCCCGGAGACCATACGTATGTGTTAACATACATGTAATAAAATAATGACACCATTTGGTGAAGTGATATTGACGGATCCATGAAATATATTTAGCATTGGAGCATTTGCTATATACATAATATGATATTGTAGTGAATAAAGATTATAATGATCGTATTATTTTTTTTTTTTTTTTTTTTTTTATGTCATAGCGGGCAACTGAGCTGGTGGTTCGCCTGATGGTAAGCGATCACCACCGCCCATGAACATTCGCAAAGGTTGGGCCTCTGCGAATGCGCTGCCCGCTTTTTTGGGATAAGGGAAAAGGAATGGATTAACGACTGGAAAGAAGGAATGGACTGGGACGGGTGAGGAAAAGGAAACGGGCCTCCGAAAATTATACGAAAAACTAAAAAAGTCTATTACAGAACGAGCGGCTTAGTCGAATTCCGATTTCCATTCCTAAACGTTAACAGGATTGCTACATCTCAAGATAGTCAAATAAAATCAAAGCAAAAACCTAGCTAAACATGTTCCCAGTTAAACAAGTAGTTATTCACTTTGAATGTGATGTAAATGTTTTAAATATTACGCGAGTAATTAGCGAATGGGGCCGTTAGCACGGTCGCATCTCAGTAGAGTCCTAATGAGGCCATGTCCTGGATACGCCTTTAAATTTAACGTTTTAATCCATTTTGAATGCAGTTTGCGAGTTAACGTACCATGCTTGGATTTATCTGATTTTGTTTTGCAGTTTGGAGGAATTTTGTAGTTTTATAGCACTGAAATGCTTTGTAAAAGATAAATTTATAAAGTATACAAAAAATTGGATCACTAGGCGTTATTCGAACCCGAATCATTTTGCCGTAATCGAAACCGTAGCAACACCTAGCCTCTCGGTCACCCGTGATCCCGCCACAGTAATCGCATTTCTTCTACTCTTTCGATTTCATGTGCTTAAGGGACACCCCACCCCAAATATTATTACGACATGTGACATCTGCCAGCCCGCACTTGGACAGCGTGGTGGATTATGGCCTAAACCCTCATAGGAGGCCTGTGTCCTAGCAGTGGGAACATGTGCTGATGATGATGATGTAGAATTGACTAAAATTAATTAATTAATTTATAATAATAATACAGTATTCTTCGCTTGTGGTATAAAGGGCGAAAGAATTTTGGAAATCGGTAAAGTTGTTCCTGAATAAAACACGTTCAAAGAAACAAACAAATGAACTGTTCAGCTTTATATAATTAGTATAGGATTATAGACATAGATACTATAGATATTACAACATTTTTCACTATTGCTGTCTACTTGAATCGTAAGAACGTTCAACTTTAGAGCAATTATTTACTATAATACAAAATGGATAAAAGTAATCAGTCAAAACATTGTTTACATGTAAAAATACAATTACAAATAATCATAATATTTGAAACAAGCAATAATCTAAAAGTATTTTCATTTTCGTAGTCTCAAAGAGTAATATCATTAAAATTAAGGCCGTAACAAGATAACTTTTATAATAAACCTAAATTATTTCAAGTTTTATTAAATCTCGTTAGCTATTAGGGAGGCTGGAAGATTTCGATTTCTTGCGAAGATTCAATACCATTGTATATTTATTATTGGCGTTTGAAAAAGTTTATTAATTTTATATATATTAATTTGTTATTGCTTTGTATATATATATGTATGTATGTATGGGTAAATATTTGTATATCTCAATAGATTTTAGCTAATAAACCGTATTGTGTATACTGTGTTATTCACATTGAAAAAAAAAATGTGATTTTGTTAAACACTTCCAATACAAATAAATAAATCAATAGAGAAAGACACTATGAGAGCTTCGTAGCAACGTAGAAATCTATAATAATAATATAAAATGCTAAAATAACATGACTTTAAATGCACACCAATCATAAGTCGTATTTTAAGAAGTTTCACGTCAGTTAAGTGAAAAGCCACTGCAGCACAAAGTCTTTGCAATAAAATTGTCAGTTTCCAGTAACTAGTGAATACGGAATGTCACAGAACCTTTTAACGGACGGTTAAAGTGCACTACTTTTTGTTCCAGGGTTGACCCAACGTATTAGGGAATAGTTTTGTGACGGAATATAATTTTAACATCACTTAGACGATAATGGTTGAATGAACAATATAGTATTTTTGAGGATTTAGTAATAAAGTACACGTTATTTACTTGATTGAAAGATTTTGTAATATGGTTGTCGATATTTTGTTGAGGCAAGTAATTCTGAAACAGAAGCGTAACCCACGGCTCCTATCTCCTAACCTTCTGACTGGGGAAGATTTCACCACTTGAAAAAAGGTATTAAAGTGAAAACATCATCGATCATAAACATTCTATAGGACTTACAAGTACATTTACAAATAATATTATTTAACCAGAATAAACATTAAGAGGGCCTTATACACTATACATCCGTGATGACTCTTTGGTTTCATAATCTGATCTAATTCATATTACTATTCAAAAAATACGGGAATACCAACCTTATTGCCCTGCCCCTTACATTTTCTGATTCTATTCATTATGCATATCGCAGATAGATCGATGGAGAATGATCAGAATCGAAAACCATTTTGAAATTACACATTTTCATAGAGCGGCACACTCGTATTGGAGTCTCCTTCATCACGAGACTACTACTTAAGATATAATATGTGACAAAAGATACCGGGATTTAATTTTAGGTTAGAATTCCAAGATATGAGGAAATAATAGAATTCCGAAACTAAATTTTGTGTTCCTCACATTAAATAGATTATATTGTTAAACGTAACATATAATAGATATTACTATGACTTCTAATTGGCAGCCCTAGCTTTCAACATTCTGCGTGTCTTCACACTTGTTCCATTCAGTATTATAATACGTTGGGAGTTGGAGCGAATCGTGCGTCGTGTTCCATTTCAATTGTAGCCGTGTTGGTCCGCGTTTGTGGCACGTAAGTGATTCGCTTCGTGGCGGATTATGTGCAGGATGGACGGTGCAAGCTCAGATTTAATTGCGGACATTTGGAACTGTATTTGTATAGTTAATCCTGTTGGGGTTTTGAGAAATTTCGTTGCATAGAATGCCTTGGATCTTACTGCTTAATGTCGACTAGGCGACTTTTAAAGAAAATGCATTTAGTGGTCCGTTGTGGAAGATTTTACTGATGAATTACAAATTATGTTCTTTCTCTTATTTCTTCGTTCAGGATGTTTTGTGTTATTTACCATCGACAATCAAATCTCAAGCCTCGCCGGGCTATGCACAAAATTTAGTTTTTATTATATCAAATACTAAGTTGTAAGGAATTTTCGATAAAAGTAGCGTGCTTTACTTGCGAGAATTTTGAAAATTTGTCTTCCAGCAGTAGTCATCGATTGTATTGTAGGATTAGATTGAAATCCATTGCAATAAATAATAACATAGTAATCAGCCCAGTTTCACCATTATGCAATTAAAAGTTGGTACCTTTTTATGTTTCCGTGGTGATTTTAAATCAATCTTTTATTATCTGGTGAGCGCGACTCATTTTCACTGAAGCATCAATTATATGCAAATTTTACCTTTATTCGTAGATCCGTGGAACCAGCAGGTCATAATTCAGTGGAAAATTAACCTCTGCAGATGAAATTTCCACAGACTTTCCACCGACAGATGTGTTTAAATTGAGATAATGAGTGCTGAAAATGTCCTTCAAACAACCATTTTAATTACTTCCGTAGAGACATGGTTTCCATTCAGAGGATTCTATTTGAGCAGAGTTCTGTGTGCGTGGATCGACCCGCTGCTTTGTCGATGAAATTCCTTTTTGTAGTTGCTTTAAACTAAGATAGCATTAGCATGTTCTCTGTATCGGATATGTTAACAAATGAAATAGAAAGATATCAATGATATTCTATGCAAATTGATTGGTCAAGTTGACAACTTTCTTTGATTATGGTATATTTTAAAATGTATAAAGAGTGGTGGTGAATAGCTCGATTTATATTAATCATCAAGCAAAATCCATAAATGATCCACTGACTACCGAAATAGTTGATGTTGAAATATTCCTTCTCGAGACTGTTAAAATAACTAACCGTGTTTCAGAATTCTCAGCTATTTTTTTCTGTTTATTTTTATAACGAAAAATGAACTGCAATAACTTTTAGGTACAAAAAACAGTTTTGGATATATGACACACAATAAATATTATATCAAATTTAATTATCAACTAAATGACATTTTGCTGGTATTAACTATCCTTAAGTACACCTTTTAAAAGCACCTGAGTTTATTTTCAATAGCAGAACCACTTCAACGTAATAGGAATATCAGAGTAGCACCAACTGTTAATATGAGAATTGTCGTACTTCCGAGACTCCTGTCTATTCTTGTTTGAAATTTTGCTTTTAATATTTTCCCAAGTGCAAGAAAAGGTTGAGATTGGAACGACTCTAATCCCAGGAACGTTCCGACAACATTTGCTTTCACTTGTTCTTGGCAATCTCATTGAATACTTCCCTTGCTTGTCTTATTTTTAATCTTGACTTTTACTAACAATTGCTGGAAGCAGATTCTTTCCAGCTAAAATAGATACGAACAAATCGCTCTGTAATAGTATATATAGATGTTAATTTGTGGGAAAGTTTGACGATTTGTGAGCGAGTGAGTTCTAGTGAATTCTATACACAAGTATAGAATTTCGTTTGTTTTGTTTTTAATTCTAGACTTAGTACTAGGTCTGTTTTGAAAAATCTTACCTGTAATCCAATTTCACTAAGTGGCGTTGACTATATTCTGCACGATTTATTCTGGATCAACCAGGATCAGGCCTATATGTATATAAATATTTATATGGTATGTATATAAATATTTCACATTCTATATCACATACTCTTTTATCGGTCCTTATTTAAACTACTTGAGGAGGAACGTATAAAATGAAAGTTTTCATTAAAAATTCAACATACTCAAATCCGCATCGACCTCCGCGCCCTTCTGCGCTAATGAAATTCCAATAGACTTATAAATATGGGTCGAAGTATTTTTATGGGCCCCTTAATGGGCTCCAGGGCCACTCCGTGAAGTAACCTATTTATTATATCAAAGATACTATCTTAAATGAAGGCGCTATATAAATGTTTGCTTGTTAAATTAAAATCGTTATTTGAATAAGCTCCATTTTATGATATATTTTAATAAGATTTTTTATGAGGTTATTTTGAACTAAATTGTGTACGCATTTAAAATTAGTTATAGAATTTGATTTTCTCGCAGTGTCATGTAAAAGTTATTTTTTGTAACATAATTAGATTTTTTTTAATATTCCTACACAAGAGGACATGAATTTATGCAATACTGCCCATTTCATTGAACGATTCTAGATTGATGAGATCATTTATTTTTACTTTCCTGATAGATTATTTACATGTATACTTAACTAAATCGCCTTTAATTTATAAGAACTGGACCACATCTAAATAAGACCTCACGGTTGGTATTTTAATTAAAAAATATATAAAGTTCTGAGGCAAAGGGAAAGAAAAAAACAAAAAAGAACATACATACGAAACGAAGACCTCCTCCCTTTTTGAAAGCTGTGTGATTAACAAATATTAATGGCAGCTTTTGTTAATTATGCGCTTAAAATATTAATATTTTGTTCCGTTGAATACAAAATATACTCTATAAGGATTATCATTAGGAAATTGATTGTAAGTGATCGCTTCTAGGTCGCATTACCAATTACCAAGATGAAGAGATAAGAGAAGATGTCAATGTTTTAGCACACATTAAAAAAATAAGGAAGATCACAGTACTAATCTTCAATGAATAATTAGCTATCACACTTTTTAAACTGCTTTCTGATCTTGTGTAAAAATATGATTAGCAATACTTTCCTTTTGCAATTTTAAGTGAAGATGAGAAATTATATAAAAAACAGCCTATTTGAAATATGGGTGTATATTTTTTAATCCCCTTGATTTATTATAAAGTATTTATTCAAAATTGTGTTGGTTTAAAATTAGGTTGCGATAATAATCTATTTATGTCAGTTTATATTTGGGATATAATTATGAGTGATAGTAGAGAGAGATTGTAAACAAGATAAATGAATTTCTTGGGAAAAATGGATTAGTTTGGAATTATTTGAGAACCGAAAGAAAAATATAACAAATTGTTTTTATGTATTAGTATCAGTGATTGGGTTAAAGTAAGACTATACCAGTATTGTATATGCCTGTCTGTCTGTTCGTCTGAAACTATCGCTAAAAGAATTGGAACGGCTTGGTAGTGTTGTTGTTTATGTAATAGAATAGTTCAAAAGTTATAGAAGTACAGTTCAAGCTAAAGCAGAATCGTGGCGCATAGCTAATTACACGTTAGTCGTTTCTACTTCTATTACTATAAATAATTCAAATTCAACGAAGAATTATACTTGTGATGAAATATATAAATTAGATAGTAATATATTAAAGCTCCCATTCTGTGTAAAAGAAGCCTCCCTTGGGGCTATCAGATATCTCAATTCTCAACGCGAGGAAATGTACAAAAGTTTTCGTGTAAAGGTTAGAAAAAATTAATGGACAAAGTTCTTTCATTACTTGAAAATTAGGCCCATGGTCCAGAAAGAATTTTTGGGGAAAAGTATCTCTATCTAGTGGAAATCAGGTGCGTTACATAAGGTACCATTCGGTTAAAATTAATATGACTGGATAATCAAAGGAAAATAAAAAGTGCCTTCGATGCTTTAAGATGCTTTTTTTTCGTGTAATCGGAGAATTTCAGTGAAATATAACTAGCAAGACGAGGAAAGGTTATCCTCTAGTTCTCTTAATTATTGCGACATATCGTATTTGCCTCTTCAAGCAGTTAAAACTGTCTCTATCTAGGTGAGTAGTCAGTTTGAATGTTTCTGCTATACCAACTTGGTGTTAAAACTTATTGTAAATATGTTTAAATGATTAGTTTCAAATATCACATTTAGAAATCGTAAAAATGTAACATTTCAAATTGTGCAATACTCAATAAGTATCCAAAATGAAAATATTTGTTTTTCGTTTTTTTTATCCATTTACCGTATATATATGTTTCCAACCGCAATTAATATTATGAGAAAAGGCTCACCGTAAACTTCAATTATGTTATAAATGCGAGTGTGTTCATATGTTTGTTTTTTCGTCGTTCACGTCGCAGCGGAACAAATTTGGACATAACTATCGGTCTGGAGGTAGCTACACAGGTGAAGCCGCAGGCGGAAAGCTAGTGAGCCTATCACCATAACGCGCTCAATTCCAATAAACATTACTTAAAGAGGAATAAAAGCAGATATTATTCGCAAAGTTATATTTTCTTTTGAAGTATTTTCTGCAAATTCTTATTTATCGGTTATTCGATCGCGCGGCATCGGATTACCAAGCCGTGGGGATTCCTCGTTGTATTTATGCTGAGTTTACTTCATTGGATAAAGCATGTTTGATATCTCCGAAACATTATTAAAACAAGTTATTGGAATATGATAATTATTTCCTTATATTTGATTTATGACCACAGGAGCGTCACGGTTGAATGATATTGTATTTTACGTTTGCACGCTTTTTGAATATTTTAACGATCGCTTCCGTTCAGTTATAAATAATAAATTAAATATGTAACAATAAAACATCTCTTTCTTTCTAAATAAACTCAATTAAAGCATTTTAAAAGAAATCGAAATACGCTCCATAACCGAGCCCACTTTTATTTGAACACATGGATCCACAAAGCGTTCACACAATTTCAATTTCGCAAACAATATAAATTCTAAGACCTCAGTGGACCCAGGAATAATTAAGAAAACATAAAATCTCATGCCACAGTTCCCGCGCCTGCTGAAAATGTAAGAAAAGCTTCTAATAATAAGAGACATGCCTTCTTAACTCGAAGCGATTAAATACTAAATGTGAAGTGTTCTAGAATGTTCAATACCTTAAATTGATATCCATCCAGCCATCTTCATATAACAATAAGCATAAAATATCCCCTCTATCCAATCTCTCCCAGACACACTCGCTGGTAATAGTAATTCTCGAACTATAACTCGAAGATGATACTACTGCCGACTTATGATGTGCAATAAAGTCGCGACACCCGAATGAGTAAGGAAAAAAGAGAAAATGGCGACGACCCGGCATGATAAAGCACACTAGCCAATTTGGAAAACCGCCCAATTGCTAATAAAGGAACGGTTACAATGAAGTTATACTGAATTAGATTATGGCTGCAACTAACTTCCTCGGAAATGGTT
This sequence comes from Zerene cesonia, assembly GCF_012273895.1. Lineage (NCBI taxonomy): Eukaryota > Metazoa > Arthropoda > Insecta > Lepidoptera > Pieridae > Zerene > Zerene cesonia. The sequence goes on along the minus strand of NC_052105.1, from coordinate 459,603 downwards.
AGTGTGTTTAAATGTAGTGCTTTAATTTTGGTGAATTAAATCTACACGCTATTCTGCCGCTATTGTTTTAGCGTTAAAAACTACATTGGTCAATTGAACACATGAATTTATTTACGTTATTTGGAACGTCATTCACAAAATTATTATGCTGTTGCTTTCTTACTCTGAATCAACACAATAAACATTTTGCAATCAATATTAAAATACCTAATTCCTAGCATACTTTTCTATCTACAAAAATATAAGAACAACATAGAAAATATTTTCTACTGTATTCATTGTATTTCTTAGAAAAAATCAGTGGGCCAGAAAGCTGACGACGCGTGTTCTTCATCCAAGTTTGGTTTTACGATAGCCATAACTCCGGGGTCGGCTACCAACTGCCCCTGTTAAGATAAGCTTGCTTTTTTAATTGAAATCACTGTTCCGTTACTATTGTCAACATGTCATAAATACTGATTGCGGTTTGTAAAACTAACTTTCGTTGGAAATGAAAGATTTTATTAATGTAATATTTCGTTTTGACGGTAACGACATTGTTCTATTTATCAGCTGTAATTGCTGATTTTTTTTTGGCTTAAAAGTATATTTAATTTAAATATCTAGTGAAGGTATTATACAAATTAATTTGTAACTAAGATCGTTACGTAGGTACATTAAGAGTTAGGTTTTCGTGTGTTCAAATGTATGAATTACGCGGATCAAAATAACAAAAATAAAAATAGCATAATAAAATATATTAATATTATATTAATATAGTTGAGATAATGCATTACGGTAAAGTCTATGATTTTCTGGTAAAACTTAAGTTACTGCTGAAAAAATCTATGAAATAAAATAAAGTTCAAGAATAATTTATGTGTGCATAGAAATTAAATAGTTATACATAAATAAAGGAAATAACAAATAGCGATTATATCAATACCGATTAAACGGCACCTAAAACTCAACTGCAGGTTTAATCAATGGGACAATGAGAGAATAGATTCGACACCGCGTTTAATATTTCCCCGAAGCAAAGCGTCTTAGCAGCTGCAGACGTAGATTACTTTGCAATTGAAAACAAATAATAATAAATACAACATCGGGCTCGGCAAATTGCGAAAGGGAAAAACGTGTACCTTCGGAACTTCCTAAGATATTGGTGGTCGCCAGATGTTCGAATATGACTTTTATTCCGAGATACACTCACTTTATTTTGTTAAGTCAGCTTTGTACGAAATATCAAAACATTTCGCCTCCGATGAGTTTGATAATTCCGTTATAGATTTATAAGTTAGTGCATAGATTTGTAATTATTTGTTTAATTGTTGTTGGATTAATTCCGAATACCATCTCGGTATCCACAAATATAATTAGTGTACATTATTAAGTATTGATGGTTTGAGAGATAAAAACAATATTTGGTTTTCACCAAATCGTTTTCTAATAAAAAAACGTCAACTTCATGAATGAAAAGAATCGAATTTTACTTTTATTCCAAAAACTTAATAGATGTTACAAAAATATCACTAAAATATGAATAAAGTCCTTGTAACCAGACAATGATAGGTGAGGAAGTGTAAATAGAATTTCGGTATGTTCCCTACGGTACAAAAATGTTAGATCCTCAAGCTTGCAGCTCGGAATGCCGCGGCAATCCGTCAGCTAGACCGCGCCGCGCGTGACTGGCATACAAGCTTACATTGAATTGTTTGCTCTAGACATGCCCATTGTTTGTGAGTTAGACCTTTGTTAATAATGCTGTTGAAAACGGTGTAATGGGCTGTTTCGTGGGAACTGGAGTTCGGGATTTATAGTCTATTTAAGATTTGGTTATCATGTATTGGAATTTTAAGTTGGCAGTTGTAAACTTTATCATAGGTTTTTTACACAGTGTGTGCAGAAGAAAATTAGATTAAAATCGGTCCAGTTTTAGAGTTTATCCATTACAATCAAACAAAAATGCAATTTCTTCCTCTTTA
>NC_052105.1:421623-456639 GCF_012273895.1 Zerene cesonia | reverse complement strand
TTACAATATTAGTGTATATGTCTTTAGAACTATCACAAATTTCTCAACAATGCCAGGAATGTTAATTTTCCTTTAACCCATACGAGACTTATAGGAAACCACTTTCCTTATTATTCGAAATAATAAATGCAATTTAATTGAAACTTCATAAAAACCTACCCATATAAAGAAACAATGTAATTTTCCTCACATGAGACTCAATAAAAAACCTTAAAAAACATCCAGAAATTGTATATCCATGTGGAAAAGTTATGAAACATCGGTAACATGGATGCTATACGTGATGACGTCATACCCCCCTCGTGTGGACTGCCTGGTGAATGATACATCTTGTTTGCTTATCGTCCAATTTTCTTAAAATCTTTATAACAGCCCGAGTATATGTTACATTATGTATTGTTTGCTGTTTCTACGTTTAAAATCAAATAATTTGATTATCATGAAAAAAAAATTTACGCTCACTTTTAATACATTTTAATTACATCTACATGTAGCTGAAAACTCCGTAACAATAAAATCTAACTCGCGAGACTGTAATCTGTCAAGAAATTGTGATCAGTAAGATTTTTCTTATAAGTAAACGCATTATTCGTGTATCGAAATAAAACTGTTAAATAATGAAAAGGAATTTGGAAGAACGCATCTCGCGAGCTTATTGACTTATTGGTACCTATAGTATATACTTCATCCATATGAAGCAAAAAAATAATTTCAAAATTTTGAAAGCATTTTTGATTACGATTGCATGATTAAGAGTATTTGAACTAATTATAAAAAGGAAATTATAAGTAAAACATCGCAACAGAATTGTCATCTCTTATTTATACCTACCGGATACTTGAAACAGATAAAAGTGAAGTAAATAGCGTGTACGTGTGCGTGTCTATGTGTGTTATTGTGTTTGTCGTAGTTAACAATGAATCCTTGCCGCGGGCTGTAGCGTTTAGCCTGTGTATCTAAGAGTGCTCTATGATGTAGGCGATTGTCAGTTGTGTATTATGTTATCTGTGGTTTGCCACAAATCTCTCTTATCCACTCAGCTGTAGTGTCATTTTTTTGCAGATAGCGCATCTGTGGGGTTTCTTCTGGGTGGTCCGTGCGAAAAACGCGTGTGTGATTAAAAAATCTACATCTCTAAGGGTTATGAGGAAGTTGTTTGAAAAATACTCGTTGGGCATTATTGAATAAACTAACATCCATACGTCCGCACCTTTTTCAATTCATCTTGACTTTTTTCATTCAAGAAACCAAAAACGTGCATTTGTTAAGTACAATGTAAGTTCGTCGTTTGGAGATTCAATATCTCTATTTAGTGATTAATTATTAAACATTGTAAATATTGTATAATAGTTTGATTTTTTTTTCTTCACGTCAATATTTCTTATAACTTGCCCCGCTCCCAATAATCGGGTTTATTGGCTTTATAAGGGAAATCAAGCTCGGTTCGCCACAAGTAAATAATAAATATAATATAAGTTTGATTTTGGGATCAGTGTATGGTTTATGTTAATATTTTATCTTCGTTAAGCGGCTTCCTAGCTAATAATTGAGGTAGCCTATAAGATATCGATAGCTCCGAAATATTATTACATTTGGGATTTTTCGTTTGTGTGACGTGCTTTCTGCATTTATATGTGCATACCACAAACTATACTTTGTGGTATGCATACTAAAGGAAAGCTGCTTTTTTATCTAATTTAAAAAAATAATACGTAAGTATATTGTATAGCCCAGTTTTTTGTAGACCGACCGACAGCTAACATCTTAGACACATCTAAAATGATAGGTGTGTAAGAGAATGTGGAAATGTATTTACCTCCTTAGTCATTGGAGTCTCCCTTCAATATTTCTGTTTATTATTATACAAAGAGTGGATTTATTTGACGAAAGTTAATATTATTGAATTGATTTTGATAAATTATTTCACGTGTTACAATGGAACTACATGACAGGTATTAACGTTTCATGAGTTTTTTTATTAATATTAGAAGAATTGCTATTAATATCTCACACACGAAACACATCTAATATAAAGTTGCAAGCAGCTTTTACGTAACTAGAACTAACAAAAAAGCATACAATCGGATTATATTCGTTACTGCAAACACACAAACACATAACGGCTCCGCACACGCCATACAGGGATTTTCAAAACCATTTCTCTTTAAAAATGGACCCGGGATGGACTCGGCTCTTTTGAGGAGATTAAAAAAAGGCATTTCCTTTGTCAAAATACTGTGCTATTCAGGTCGGCAAGGCTGTAAATTTGATTTGGCCCCGGAAAACGTGCGAACGAAGTTACCGACACAAAACCACGGTTCATCGAATGCGCTGAAACATTTCCTATTATTTAAATATTGTGGTTTTGACTAAGTGCAATTTCTGTATTATTAACTCGTGTTACGTTAGTTGTGTAATATACTATTTTTAGTGTGTTTCGAACGCTTTGTCACGTGGTGATTGCGTTATGATCGTTGTTTTTATATTTTCATGATGTTTATATTGATAATGTATTTATTGACTTATTGAAGAAACCGATATATTTTATCTTGCTATTTTGAAGTAATTGTATTGATTGTTAAGATTAAACGCTTTAATTTTTAGTTTTATAGCAAAAAAACACTTTACATTTCATAAAAAAATTCGAACACACGCCTCGTGATAGAATCAAATATATTTTTAATTTCTCAAGTTTTAAGGCTAACGAGTTAACTTGTAATGTATATAAATTAATAAATTAATGTGTGCGCTCACAGTGGTTACAGTTACTACTGATTACACATCTTTTGAGCCTTTAAACATTTGTAAAAAACAACCTTTCACAATTTGTAAGCACAATGTAATTTATTCCTTATTCACTTATAAAACAGCACACGTGTCTCGCGCGTCCGTTTTTTCATTAATAAAAAAAAACAGATTACCGGTACATCTAATAAGGGCTGAATTTCATCCCATTACCCAGAATCCGCGCTGGTAGCCTGGCTAATAAAGACAAATGTTGAAGCTACCTCATGATTAATGATCCTTCAGGTAGGCTAGTCCTGTTGGAGATTTTTCTGAAACGAAATAATACCCTATTTGCTTATCGCGCTCGCTTCACGTGCTATCTTTTTCCTGATCTCTGCCAATATAGTAGTTGCCTAAATGCCATCATACTGGCCAATTTGGACCTTTGCATTTATTCCATATAATAAATATATGTGTTTCATAATTATGTGGCTGAATTCTAAACGAGAGGACTAGGAGACACTAAAGGGACACTAAGAGGACTGAAATAGAATAATGGCACATGCTCTGGACCAGATATGATGGCGAAGTAATACTTCTTTTGATTGCTTCAATTTGACTATTGAAATAATTACACGTAAAATGTTGTATGGATTTATTAAAAGTATTTAAATTAAGATTAATTGTAATATGTAAATGAAAATCTAAATAAAACACAGAAAATAAAATAAATCTACGTTAAGCATTATTATGTTTAAAATTCAAAACCCAATCTTTTAAAGCCATATAAATAATGACACAAGCGAGGAACATGCAGCCCTTTGTGGCGGCGTCTGTTTGACTTGTCTAACGTATCCCGGCTTATAGCTCTGTGTGGTTTTCGACTCACTTGGCTAGTCTGTACGAACATTAGTTCTATGGTAAGTATTTGGAGGTTTGGGTATTTAACTAATAGCTTTTATATAACTCGTTTGATTACGTTTTAGAACCATTAAATGGGTAAAATAATTATATATTGTAGTAATCAATTTGAAATAAAATAGTTAGATGCTTTTGCATCTTTAACCGACATCTAAAAAGGGATCAGGTTATTAATCCAATTGTATTTTTTGGCTTTGTTGCCTAAGAACTTTAGACTGAGTGAATCGATTTCGATTCGTTTTTTTTAAAGCTGGTCTCGTAGGTCCAATTTAAATTTGGTGTAGTTTTGTCAACGTGAAGTGATTTAGCTTTTTTTTTTAAATAGTTACAGTACAGTATTTTTGTAGTGAATTAAAATTGTATAAATTCATGGACTGATAAAAATCAATTATTTGAAGTGTATATTTAATGACCCCTAAAATTGAGTTTACAATATAGATTCTAATGCTTATATTACTTGATTATGTAAGCAATGCGTTAGTAAATACTGTTTAAATTTTCAATAATATTTATCACCTAATTTCTTGTTGGTATCGTTGTATAAAATCTTTATAATAATCATTGGAGTCACGCACCAAACCTATCTGGTCATAAAATGTAGAAAAATGGGGACATTGGCAATAAATACAAGATATAAGGGTGAATAAAGCTAGTTGTATTAGGGTTCTTGATACATTCAATACTCATACTATATTGAGAAATTTTTAAAGAATAGAAAAAATTTGATCACGCGAAGGGATTCGAACCCGTGTCATTTTGCCAAAGCGTAGCAACGTTTTCTATTCTTTTTTTTTTCTTTTTTATGTCATAGTCGGCAATGGAGCTGGTGGGTCGCCTGATGGTAAGTGCTACCACCGCCCATCAACATTTGGAGAGGCGTAAGGTCAAATTAAAGACCTTTCGCCTCTACAAATGGATTGCCGACTTTAATTGGGAAGGGAATGGGAAAGGATTGATGAGAGGAATAAAGGAAAGGACTGGGAAAGGTAAGGAAAAGGATATGGGCCGGATTTGTATGAGTTCAAAAACTTCTCAACTGATCTTGAAATTTATTTCAGGAAGCTGTGTCGTTCTGCTATGGTAGCTCAAGCCGGGCAGAGATGAGTGAGCAGCTATGTAATATCTTTAAAGGCTTTATTCATTTTCTTTAGAAAACTTTACGGAGTAAATGAAAAACAAAGAGATATTCACACAGTACTAAGAATAAGAGTAAGAACCCTCATAGGAGGCCTATGTCCAGCACATGGAACATGTATGGGTTCATGGTCATGAAGAGTAAGATGGCTGCTTAAAAACGTGCGGATTCCCAAACATCTATGTATAATAACTAATAATATGGCTAAGCCCACATGGCGGCCTGCGATAATATACCGGGGAAACGAATAGAATTTTAACAAGGGCCCTTGATGTGGCAATGAATAAACGATTTCGGACATTTTATGACGTTCCAGGACGGATTATGGCCGGCCGTCTCTTGTTGACATGGGTGCGTTTTGCGTTTTTATAAGCTTCATAGTGAATTTTTAATTGAATTGCGTTGTAATATCGCGTTTGGTGTGAAGATTGATGTTTAAGAGATTCTGCTTCACGCGTTTTGTGGTAAATTCGTAAAATGTTTCAATAAAAATTTGTTTCATGTAGATATAAAACTATCAGGTTTTGCTCACATAGTCAAACAACACTCCCATGGATAAGAGGTATTTCATCACGGTGAAGTCTCGCCTCCTAACTATCTCCAAATACAAAAAGTTACGAAGTGAAAAGACAAACAAATTTATAGACAAATCCACTTTCACATCTATATAATACTACTAGGAAGGACTCGATTTCCATAGTAAAATAGAAAGCAGGTAGAAGCCTTTAGATTCTCTCCTTTTTTTTTATTTGCATCACAAACACATACAACAATATGTATCATACATCCCACAATATAATAGTAAGGTGTCTTTGAGTTACGGCAATAGATAACTAACTTGTAAATACGAGACACAAGGAGCGTGCATAAGTTAAATTTATTTCTGTTTAATGTCATGTCCAGAAACGAAATGTAATGTATATGTCCATGTGCAACGTCTTTTGCCAATAAATTTACTGATGCTATTAACATGGGAAAGAATTGTTTAGTACCTAACGCAGTTAATACAGAAATGATGAACCTATAATCTTATATACATTATAAAGATTGCATTTATTACAAAAATTATGTAACAGTACTCAGCGTGAAATAAACGGTATATCCTACTAATATTATAAAGGCGAAAGTTTGTGAGGATGTGTCTGTGTTTGTTGCTCTTTCACTCAAAAACTACTGAACCGATTGCAATAAAATTTGTTAGGTAGACAGCTGGAGAACTGAAATAACATATAAGCAACTTTTTATCCCAATACTCTTACGGGATACTGACTTACGCGGGTGAAACCGCAGGGCGCAGCTAGTAATTAATAAAGTTGATATATTTTTTCGAACAAAACTTACTATATAGTTAATTACATAGCTTGTATAGATTTCGAACAATATTAGACAACAACAATTATACAATTGTGATACTCATTTGGGAATATAAAACGCTACAATAATAATAAGCATTTCAACAACAATGTTTATGAAACGAAATGTAGGTACTCCGTAAAATTAAAATTACGTAATGATGATATGTAGCGCACATAATGCAATAAGAAGCGACACATAAGCGCAGGAAACAATGTCTCTCATAAAATAGGTTATGTAAATGTAAGGAATATAAAGTTCATATCAACATCGGCGATGCGAGCGCGGCCAGGTTGTTGAGACATACACGCGGCGTGAATGGGATGGAAGTCGCGACGGTTTGATGCCAGATTTAGAATTAATTTCAGAGTTTCTCCTTGATATATTCAACGTGATAATATCGGGAGAAAGGATCGCAACAATATTAATATTACTATGAATTCGACTTTTCGTATTCGTCGTCGTTGTGTATGCACTGGCAAGTATTATGTGATACACGTATTGGATGTGAACAACTTATGGTCATAATTTGTATTGACATTGTTTTTTGTATTTTATTTATTTGTTTTTTTTTTCCTTATGTCAGATATGCAGCCTTTCTTTATTGCCTGCTCTCTTCTTCCTAATTACTTCTTACGGCATATTTGCACGGTGTGACCGAAATAAAGCATATATAAGCATATGCTTTATTTTGGTCACATGACCTCCGTATATGTCAAATGCCTATATGTTCACCTGAATATTTGTTGTTTAGGGGTAAATAACGTTCGTGAGAACAACTTTAATGTACGAACGTCTTTATATTTTCATAATGTACATTATCCGATATGGAATTATGAACTTGAATATTTATAATAAATCTTGTGAGTTAGAAACGGGCCGGTTCAAAACATGATTCCATGTGTTCGACTTGTATGAAAACACTCAAGTCGCAACGTTCTTGGCAGAGCATCGCCATAGTTCTTTCAAATTGTGATTTATTCGCGACAAATGTCGAAATAAAGCGTCCCTTGTTTTATATTGCTACAGACGCTCTAGACTGTGAAAATATTTCTGTAATTATATTAGGTACGTTTTTCAGTATATTTTTAATGTTATATTTCATAGGTTATATCTTTAATACTTTAATATGAATTTTATGAGTAATGGAAAAAACGAGTATTTAATGGCGTGTACGACATATTTGTAAAAAAATTTTATTAATCATATAATATGTAAATATTACCTATTCTTATAAGATAAAGTTGAAGCGTTCATTTGTTTGAAGACACAACCTCAGCAACTACTGTACAGCTTTCAAAAATTGATATCTACGTGATTCTTAGGTGTTATTGGTTAGTGCTAATGGCTATGTAAGTACCACGGGCGAAGCCGGGGCGGACCGCGAGTCAATTAACATATAAAATTCTCAAGTTAGTGTCGAGAAACGCAAAATTGTTTTATTGTGTAATACACAGTAAATTGTCTCGATGGTGAAAGCATTACCGGTTTAGGTTGGGTAAATGTTCATTTGTTATTTATGGAATGGCAGCATTTGTATTTATTCTTCTGGGAGGAAAAGAAAGACATCCTAAATACCACAAATTAAATGGGAATTATATAAATTCTTCTATCAATGATGTTATTAAGTTCTATATACCTATTACTAATCTCCTAAACTTAATAATTATATAATTATGTATTATATTTACATTGTAAGGAGTAGAGTTTTTATTCCAATTTCCTATTTATTGATCAGGCTGTTATAAAGAATGTTACAATTTTCAAAAACATAATTTTTATGTAAAAAAAATACTTTTAAATTTCTCATATCTCTATTGTCCAAAATGAATTACAGAAGCAAGATATAAAAACGCAATCGTTTTATATTCACTACACTCTTGATACTGATCCAATCAATATATAGGTTGAGAGACGTTAAAAGAATCAGTAATCGAAAACCGCGTCAACGTAAATATTAAACGGCTGGCTGTAAAATCTTATTTCCGCGATGTCAATGTTCACTTGAATCATTCAACACTTGATTGTTGCGCTTCGTTTAACTATTAATCAGTCCTCCGAATCTCGTACAATTGCTCGATCAATCAGGCGTTATTGTGCGGCAATTTCGGTTGCCAGATGGAAAACTGAGGGCGAGTGTAGCGATTAATGATTGTGGAGTCCTGCCTTCGATCTCTGCTTTCAATGGTTTTATTTTATGTCATCACTGTAAACAATGATTATAAGAATTGTAATGATACAAACGTAATAAACCAAGTCAATAGTTATTCCATTGGAACTACGGAACGGAATCAAAATTTAGTTAAACACAATATTGGTTTAAACTAAAATGCTGTCAAATTAAATCTAGCAACGTAGGTAATTCATAACCTCAGCTAATCGATCGATGATTAACATATTCCCACGTATTTTATATAGGTCGGGAAATTAACAGAAGCGATCACGGTGCGAAGTGACATGTCAGCTGATCGTGACCACCGATTTTACATTGGCCTGAATTAGCTTTTGTGGTTAAAAACTGGTTCGTGATATATAGATGGATGAGCTCTGATAATGGTATTCGCGAAATCGCTCATGGATTTAATGATATTGATGTATTCATTTCAAACCAGAAAATCAGATAAGTTAACAAATGACGAGGTTACAGGAGACATTGATTTTATGGTTAGAGCTGTTGTAGTTGATAATGTATAAGAAAGATTCGGTATAGCATAGTCATTACATGTGCAAAGACAAGAAAAATATAGCTATATCCATGTTGTGGAAAAATTGTGAAACTACTAATGATATCGTGTATATATAATAACTATGTATATCAATATATTAACAGTCTTCAAGAATAATAAGCTTCTTAGTATGAAAAACAGAGACCGATGAATTAATCGATAAAAATTCATATAAAGCCACGCAAAAAGTTAGAATTTAATTCTCCATTGATAGTTATAAATGCAAAACTGGGATTAAGCGCAGCCACGTAACAAATTGATGATAATATATATTGATAAAAGCCGGATAAAGCTATTTATTTTAACGGGAAATAAAATAACGTAGCATAGCAAGTGAACGTATGTAAATCAAGCCCGGGTCGGGTATTCACTGAATATTAGAGCCATTCTCATCTTAATAGAAATGGCGTGCGTATCGGAGTAATGAAAAAGCCAATATCCACCTGATAATTACGTGTTGGGTCGCTGCGATATTTTCAGGGATTCAAACCGGGTTCCGCATTCAATTGTTTTTGTTATTTATGCAGAGGATAACGGGTAGTGGTCACGTCCCTTAGAGTTCATCTTAGGGTTAGTAAAACAGTTTATACCTAGATTTATTATTAATTTCTGTTAAGAAAGACATGTGTGGGTGATATTTTACTAAATAGATCGTATTTCTTGAAATATAACTGTCTATAAACTCAATATTTTTACGTATTTTTTATGTAAGATTTGAGGCATTTGGAGCTAGGCGTTTTGAAAAGTAATAAGTCCGTAAAAGACGCTTTACCGAAGACCTAAATCTTCCACAGTGTTCAATATGGAAAAATAGTGAATAAGTATTATTTATGTTGTTCATGTGACAATAACTCATTGTTATCTACTTTAATATTTTAAAGGATTGCATCAAAATTCTAGTATTGAAATTAATCCCCAACTTAAAACGAAAAAAGCACAACGTTACTTATAACATCGAGACTCAATAACCTAAGTTACGAACTATTTAGCAATTCACTTTAAAGTTCAGTAATAATACTTAAACGGAACTATAGTAAAACTCAACTAGTTTAAACATAAAAATTTATCTACAGCTTAGATTAAAGAAATTTAAAATGTCTAAAAGCACCTGCGCCATAGTTAGAGTCGACTTGAAGAAAACTTACATGGAGTCTTTGGAACAAAATATTAAATCGTTCTCCTGCGCTATGGCTGCCAGTTAGCGCAATTTTAAACTTCACAAATCGAAAATCTGTTGAGGAAATTATACACCAGGAGGCGGTGGAATTTTTTATCTTGGGTGTTGCTTTTAGTGAAAATTAGATGACGTAAGGGTGTGTGAAGATTCGTGTCCTCTTGTGGAGTATTTTCCCCAAGGACAAGTATATAACAGAGGACCCCTCCAGTTCTTCACTAGTGCTATATGATTCATATGTGCATTATTATCATTCATGCTATCATTTGAGACCAAAATTATCCCTTTTTAATACGTATTTAGTAACTTAACCATGCGTGATATAGCAAATAAAAAACCGTACCGTGGGCGTAAACTAAAAACTCTTCTTTATTTTAATCGGAACCAGTTTAGTTACACACTTATTATATAATATATTTAATAATATATTTACTCTATTCGACAATGTACAGCGAGTCAAAGCAATGTTGTTTACTATAATACGCTTTGGAAACAGGTGGAATAATCGATACGTTAGGGTTCAGGTTTCTCATACATAAGCACAGGAGTAATATATTGAAGCTGAATAAGTGTACGGATAATGCTTAAAATAGCTCAAACGATATGAGGAAAATCTATTATACCAACATAACGTTTTTTAATTAGTTTGTTTCCATGGAAATTGTAATTCAAGTAGCTACGAATATGATACAGCTTTTTTTTGTAATCTCTGAGACTTTCGGACTACTTCTTTTATTAATAGAATCGAAATTGAGCAAATACATTGCCTCACATTATATTAATTGCGAATTGAGGTAAATAAGATTTGAGAGATTTTTGATACTCCATATTAGAAAAATAAACCATTACAGCTTGTATTTAACGTTTCCATGGTTACAGGTTATTACAGATTATTGATTGCCTAAAAAGTTTTTAAAGTCTTAAATATATATTATTGTATATTTAGGCCTTCAATAATATAACCAGTATTGTATCGATAAGGTTGTACTATTACATTTGGACGTATGAGTTGGTTTTATTAGAATTCATTAATTAGTTTATAACTTTCGGCGATCGTCTCTCGGTCTAAGTGAGAGTTTAAACGGTGCATTTACTTTATATTTTACTTCTTTCGATATAGATTGCTTAAATAAAATGCTATTTTAATGAAAGTTTTTGATTCAAATTGGTAATATTTTGTTCATGGCAATTATAAAATGTGTTTCATTTAAAAAACAAATTCGAAATAGAAGATTCTATTCTATATATACAATAACAGAAATTTTTTATCAAATTTTTTTATATAATACATTTTATTATATAAAAAAATTTGATAAAAAATTTCTGAATAGAATCTTCTTTTAAAGCTGCAGCCAATAAAAGATTGAGTGTGGGAGTCGAGCACACCAGCTCGCACCGGGAACTGTACTATACCCCCATAGAATATCGATGTAAAGTAGTAGCATGCTACTGTGTTTCGTTCGGCGTTGGGAGCCGGAGGCCCGTATCCTTTAAACACCTTAAAAGTGGACAACGCATTTGTAGCCACTCTTCCTCTGCACACACTGCAATGCAAAGCGATGGTGATGGCTTACCATCAGGCGAATCATCAGCTCAGCTACCTGCTATTACGTTAAGGATCATCTTGAATTTCTTTCTTCATTCTCCCTTGGCATTGTGCATGAATAGCTGAGCCGATTTCCCTTTTCTGTTGTGTTTGTTATTTAGCTTAACACTATTTGAAAAATAAAAGAAAAATTAAATGACTATTCAATCCTCACGCGTTTAACAAATCGCGAGAAGATACGTTTCATACCAGATTAGAATATTCTATTTTATAGGAATGACTCCAAAACAAAATAAAATGTTGTTAATTTACTGCAATTATAATATTCTCACTCATTCACTCACAACAGTAACTATTAAACATTAAAATTGATTTCTTAAAAAACTTCATCATAACTCGGTGTGTCCTTACCTTTACGCAAAGAACTCATTCCAATTGGGTATCAATAAAAATTCATACTATCTATCGGAATAGATACACTGGGTGAATTCAATTTGTAACTACGATAAAATAATATAACAACACACTGTGCTATTAAAAATAATACTGATGTGTGTGTTATGTACATATAACACGCACTAATTATAAGAAGATGCATAAGGCCACCCAGTAAGAACTTCTACCCGGTAACGATTGCAACATCGCGCACACCTGCGGTTCCAGAAAAGATGACGGCAATCCACGACCGCGACGCTGCCCCGCCGAAGAAACACTCTTGGTTCCAACATTGAACCGGAGGGACGTAGTAAATAAGTTAGATATAATTTAAAATGTAATTTTTTTATTACATTAAATTATTAATAAGTAAATTTCGGTTTTTTTTGCGCCTTCGCGGGTCGGTCAATTTAATTTGTGTACAAAGCTTCAAGCTAAATCTGTCCTAATAAAATCACTTTGTTATTCAAAAATATTCCTTAAGTCCATATGATAAGGGTTACATAATATAAGAGCATATGAATTATCAAATTTTATACAGTTTTGTTTACGCCAAGCTCAATATATTTGCGTTAACAAGGTTACGGTAACTGATATCGAAAGGCCCTATATTAATTGTTTGTTGTAGATATAGTAATATTCTATTTACTAACCTGGTTAAGGCTAAGCATAGTCTATGAAATCACATCATTAAACTTGATATTTATTAAAAACACTTTCAAATAAAGCTGCTTTCAGCAAAGTACGCTTACAACGGAGTGGTTTTACTGATTTTATATCAGTGGTAAATATAACGGGTTCTAAAGTTAGTAATTAAGCTGCTGAGCTTAAATGGAATTGGGCTGGCCGAATGTCGGAAAGTTGTTGGCGAAGGTTACCACTATGTGGATCCCCGACAAGACTAAAAGACTACGTGGTAGGCCCAGAGTTAGATGGCGGGACGAGCTAGACACTTATTGTAAAGATTGGCTCAAAATTTCTCTCAATAGGGAGATGTGGACTCAGTGGAGAGAGGCCTTTGTCCAGCAGTGGGACAGTTATGGCTGATAAAAAAAAAATAATAATTACTTTCTCATAATACTTTATTATCGACGAGCAGTGGCTCAGTGGTGAGGACCTCGGACTTATATCGTATAGTCAGGCTCGAGACCAAGCGAGCGTGCAGGAAATAAATTGAGTTATCAATTTATCTGCTCACTATCCACATCAACACTGTTTGGAGGCGTCCTAGCAGTGGTAACTTATTATTTGGGCATCAGCCCATCAGATGATGATGATGTTTCATAATATTTTTTTTTGTAACGGTAGGCTGATTTAATCACGTGTGACTCATTTATGGACTAAGAACAGCCTATAAGATTTTTAACAATTGCCTATAATATTTTTTATTTTCTTTTCCACTTATTCAAATTAGTTAAATTTTCATTGAAACATTACAGGAAATTCACTCGCCTACTATTAACAAATTGTTAGAGCGCACAAAAACAATAAAATACATATAAAGGGCGGACAATCGTAAAACAATGAATACCTCCCCTTAACATGTTTTCCCTCGAGTATTCGATATGAATAAAAAGATCCGATACATTATTACCCAGAGCTTTGAGAGCAAATCGCGGATTCCGACAAATATTTACATGTCAATACAAATACGCAGTTAACTTGATGCGGCAGAATTGTTTTTGTTTTGAATTGTGTACAAATCTATGACAATTTGCTCAAAGGCCGGATTTGGGAACGAATGTATACCTATAAACAGGCTATTGGGACATTATTGTAATGCTTTTTTTTATTCCTTACATAAATCTTATATCATTATCAATTTGTTTCAAATAACGGATTCCAGGTAATCGTAGACATTGTCAATTCGTAGCTCCGTAGACCGTAGACCCGTAGACACTTGTAGCAACTCGACCGTGATGATCAAATTATGCAATGCAATCGATTGCACATAACATATTGCTGAACCTACTCCTAGCTAGATTAATCGATATAATTTACTTGAGAGTCATAAGATTTTGTTACATAGGGATACAGGTACTGATATCAATGCATTGTACATGGGGGGGAGCTCCAGCTCAGGTATCTCCCATATTGAAGCTTAGTCTTATATGACTCACAGAGTCATGATAAATCTTTTATATCCAAATACACATTGACTTAAATGAAGAGATTATGTTGAAAGAATTGTAGTAATAAAATTGAAATATCTCTGATTCTTCGAAACAACCTAATTATTATTATGATAACATCTAAAGTAATTACTCTAATCAAAATAATTTAGCACCGAAAGGTGAGGTACTAAATAAACTAATGATTAAGATCAAAATAATTATGAAAAGATTCGGTTATTTAATATAAAATAGATTTTACGTGAGTAGATCATAACTTCTAAACGTCAAAATATACGGATTTTTTTAATTCGTCAAATCTATAAAATATATAAACTATATTTTTCTTGTATAAAGCGCGTGGGCGTCAGTAAATACAATATTGATATCTAACGTGCTTATGAAAAATAAATGGAAGACTAGACTTTTCTCTCAGACTAATAACTTTCAATTAGCGAAAAGATTTACCATTTTCACTTAACATCTTGATTCATTGATATAGAACGTTTAGGCTCTCGCTATTTCGATGTAAAGGTTATTTGAGCAAAGTTTTCTGATACCGAATTTTGGTATTAGAAAACTTTTAGCTACATAAATGACAAAGCTATATCTTACTTTCATTTGTGGTCTATGTACATCTTATGTGCAAAATACGTTACGTTTCCGCTTTCAGTCAATTCATTGTGTCAAAAAATCCAATCAATATTGGTACATCGATTTTCATCCGAAAAATGAACAAATATATGAATTAATTTACACGCTATTTTTATGCCAGAAACACCACAGACATTATGAAAGTTTTGTTCCTATTGTAGGGACACTTCATCATTCTTCTTGCCTTCATAAAAGCCTGAAACACACTTCTTTTTATCTGATACTACGCAAATAAAACCTCGGGCTGGAGTAGCGAAATGTGCAATTAAATGCAAGTACAATTCAAATACATTTGCAGTTCATACAGATGCAGAGCAAACGTCAAGAGCTAAGTTATTTTACAAGCGGTTCTCTGGAGTATATAATTTGATTAGCAATGCTAATGTGTGACTGGATTACCTAGTCTCCATTTTGGAGACTTACGGGCTGGCACATCGCTGCCGCGTGACATCCTCGCTGCATTATACTATTCATGAGATCTTGGAATTAAGATGATGTACGTATCACTGACGTACATGTGTACTTTGTATTATAGCAGAGATTTTTTTTGCACAACTACAATTAATTATAATAACTTTATATTTATGGCTATGGTCGCGTATCATCATTCATCATCAGCCCATATATGTTCCCACAACTAAGACACAGGCCTCCTATGAGGGTACAGGCCATAATCCACCACGCTGGCCAAGTGCGGGTTGGGAGATGTCACATGTCGAACTTTTTTATTTAATTCTCGGATTTGCCGGTTTCCTCACGACATTTTCCTTCACCGTTTCGAGCAGTGGTGATGTTATCTGCATGTGCTGATAAATTGAAAAATCACCTGGTCTCGATCCCCGACTTATCGATTTTGAAATCCGAGATCCTCACCACTGAGCCACCACTGCTTTTTATATGGTCGCGTATACTTTAATGTTATATTTTCTACATATATCTCGTTCTAAAATAGGAACAAAAGACAGCAATCTATCAAACACAAAAATTATCAAGTCAATCAGTTAAAGCCTTCTCAAGTAACCTTAATATGGGAACGTCGGTAAATATGCAATAAAAATTGTGATAAAGATTAGCTAATCTCAGACCGTCAAAGGATGTTTCAAACTGTTTTTGTTTCAGATGTCAAATCCCGATAACACAATTATAGTTAGTAAATTGTAATACGAAATTAAATAAATTAAGACACTATAGCAATGAGCTTATAAAGTAAGGCGAAATTTAACGAGAAGCATTTCATTCAACGGTGATTAAGTTAATGACTTCAAGTACTAAGAAGATTTAGTAATCAAGTTATATATTTTTTTTTATATGAATACATCATGGACTATTGCTTTAGCAGTAGTTACAATCAAAATCTGTCTACAATTCGAATCAGTCACAATTAAAATCTTTTCTACTTAATTACTACTAAAAGTAATGCTTTTAAGTAATAAAGTAAAGTTTTAATTGCTTAAAAGTATTACTTTTAAGTACCAAAGTATAGACCAAAATTTATCAAAATGCATTTTCCACATTGTTTGTATTTACATTAGATCAATTCGACTGAAGATACAAGTGACGTATACATTACTCAAACTGAGCGTCGTTATTTAAATAAAAACATTAAACAAACAACATTCGAAAGATCGAAATAAATAAGTAAATTTAGTAAATTGTTTTAGTCGTTGTGGTTCGTCGTATTTCGAAAGCCAAAAACGTTATTTGAAATAGAATAAGTTATAAGTGAACTCGTTTTGAGTCAATTAAAATAGTTATAAAAGCTGATACACATTTAGCCCAATATTTACTCAGCTAGATCCTATTTCCTTTGCAACGCGTCGGTTGTTTGCGAACATTTTTATTAAAACTTCTAGAAAGTGGGAACTCGCAGATTAATTTAACTTTTTGTGTCACAATTTTTTTTCTTATTTTCGGCGGTGCCCACTTTATATTTGTTTTAGTACTGGCTCGTATAGCACTCTTGTCAGTTTAGTACGAGCAATAGTGACAATAAGAGAAAATTGATTTATTTGCGAGAATAGTGTTTTCTGGAAGGCACTATTTTATATATATTGAAGTGAAACTTCTTTTTATTTTGAATTGAAGAATTGTTGTTATTTTAAACCTGATGCAACGGAAAAATGACAGGTAAGAGACACAAATACAAAAATATGTAGAATAAAGCCGGCTAAGAATGAGACAGAATTATATATACTATTTTATATTTTATATATATTCATCTCATTCTTTTGTCGATTTACTGAAATTTCACTTCTATCGTGTGTGAATCGCACACACACCTTTTTTATTTATTGTTTTTCAAGTTATGAAATGGGCCTTGAAGATGCATGCATGCATACAGAATGTAATCAAATTTATTTTTGTTGATTTTTTTAATACGATTGATTAAAATTAGGCTATAACACACTGATCTACCATGACTTCACAAAATGCTGAGTCCATATGTCTTTACAGTACAAGAAAATCTTCGTAAAATGTTATGTGTATGTCTATCTTTTATTTTTTACAACAAATAAATGTTTCCTTTTATTCTTTCAACATTATCAGCCCCTATTCGTTTCCCCTGCAGCAATACGGGCCTGATGTGAGGGTTCAGTCATAATCCACCAAGCTGGTGAAGTGCGGGTTGGCAGACGTCACATGTCGTCGAACTTTTTGTTCTTGGACGTATTTCTCGTTATTTTTTCAATATAAACATATGGAACAGATTAGTACCAACTACAATGTAAACGGCGCAAAAGTGAATTCTTGGATTCCTTTACGAAAATAATAGAAAACAACACGTATATAGGTCAGACGTCACTTAAGTGTCCGACCTTTTTAAGGCTTCTATGTCAGAATTGTGATATAATTGGGCAAAGTTTATTGCCTTCCTTCCGTCCCAGTCGGCATATTGCATAAGTGATTAAAACAAGCATACACATTCTACAACATTTTTACTTAATTTAAATATTTTATAAATTTGTTCAATATATCAATAAAATTTGCCTTTTCCACTCCTGCAAATTTTAAAACAAAATCGATTGTTTCATAATTACTATATTTTTTAAAGAAATCTCAAGTATAATTAAAAAAAAATGTAAAAATATTAATTATTTGAGTCATTCAGTTAAATACCACAAAAATAGAATCAGAGTTCTATCTTTACTGAATTCAAGTTAATGTCAGATTACTTCCCTAGTTTTTGACCCCTCCTTGGTACAGTGGTTAACGCGTGAGCGTAGAACCGAGGGGTCCTGTATTCAATTCCCGGTGGGGACGCACAAAAAAAAATGTCTCGGTCTGGCAGGACAGAAGGCTGATCACCTACTTGTCCCTAAAGAAAATCGATCAGTGAAACATAAGTACATCATCTGCCCCATACCCAACAAGGGGACACGGGACTTCACTTTTTTCCCTAGTTATTGGAACTTAAAAGTAACAAAAACCTAATTGGATTTCGGCACCAATCAACATTAAAATAATACACAAAATATTTATAATAAATAATGATTTAAAACAAACTTTACCTTCTAGTGGCGGGCTCCAAGCAATTTCCTAAACAAACAATTTATTTCATCCAATGAAGTTTCTGTTTTAAACCAGTAGAAACTGGTTAAATCTGGATCCCCAGTAACGCCGGGACAGTCCGGAGTCCGATTATAAACACTTGGTCGACGGCCACGCGATTTAGGACTTTATTTGCGTTGGTCTAGTTTGGTACAAGTCAAAAGAAAAAAGAGAAAGAATATATAAGGACAAAAATATACTGATATGCAAACAGAACCAAAAAAGGACAATACAACAAAAATTTTGATATAAAATAATACAAAATTTACACGGTAGAGCGTCCTTGAAAAGGGAAGCCAACTCAGCTGCAGTTGTGTTCACAGCGTTGGCTTTTAGAGACCTTTAGATATTGTAATTAGCTTTAGGCTATAATGGCTATGTCACGATTCATGATTGCTTTTTAAGTATAGGTCTTTAGAGGTCTCAACTCAATACATGACAAAGGACTATTGCTTGTTCAAGAATAGCTTTATTTAATATATTGTTTTTGCTGTCTCAATTAAGTCAAATCAAAGAGATACAATACGTAGCAATATCAGTTAATTAACCATATGATGTCAGATTAAGTATACGTAAGACTACTTTAATATCGAATCGCGATAAACAAACAAATAAACACACTATTGAAAGTCGTAATAACACATTCGGTGTAAATTTCTGCTTCAATTATGAACATTGTTAGATTTTCTGTTATTCGTTTGAACGGGTTATTTCTAGAAGAAATACGATCATCTCAATTCATCAGAACCAATTGAATTGTATGGTTTCCGTTTATTATGAACGTTTTAGTAATTTATTTCATCGCCTTGTACATGTTTTTAGGTACTACAAGAATAAAATAATAAATACCTTAAAACTGTTATAACTAAAAAAACACGCTTTAATCATAGAATCAACTTAATTGTAACTGCAAGGAAATAATTTAATCTTGACTATCATAATCAATAAGACAAAATCATGAAATTTTAAGTGTAATAATTTCCGAATTTTATAACATAAGCGGAGCGGATATAACATGACTTACTATAATTACTACCTTCAAATAATCAGTGTCTTTAGCTCTATATTATTAGTATAGATGCAAATGCATATATAATACATTGATTAGTAAATATCTATAAGCATATTAAGTCAAATGCAATTTTCTCTAAACCACATACGCTTTGTAATAGGTTTAACGTAAAAACAGTTGTTTTCATCCAATCGCTCATTCTCATACTCATAAAATTCATATCAATCGTGTCAGCCTACCTCGTTCACCGGACAAAAGATAAGGCCTACGTCTTAGACACAGTTGCTTGCGTAATTTCCCTGAATGAGCTCTTAAGGCCCTCCTGTCCCTCTCGAGTTCTCTCGTCTTAATTACTGTTCACCTGAACAACCTTAATATGTTTTTATAGAGCACTTAATTTATGCTTTAGTAAGTTTGCTTTAGGGTTATTTCGTGAATAGAGGATTTCGTGTTCGTTTTATTATATATATATATGTTTTGAGAGGGATTTGTGTAATGGAGAAGGGAAGCTTAGGTTCGATATCAATTCTTGTAAGTATCGAGTATCAGTATCTTTGTACTAGTTTAGTTATAGAATGATAGCCATATTAGAACTACTATGTAGGTACCCAAAGGTTGAACGCTATTTGTCTGTCTGCCCATCTGACCGTCTGTCACCAGGTTGCGTCTCATGAATCGTGACCATGAAGTTTTCAGAGACAATGTACCTATTATTATAATTATAATGTACCTATATATTGTTTTGCCGTTATAACAAGAAATAATAAAAAGTCTAGGCTAGGTAAGGTTTGACACGGATTCAATTATTGGTTTCGTAATGTATTATTTATACAATGTCTTTAATTAATTACATAAAATCTAACGATACATCATGCAGCCTGAGCTCACGTGCAGCATAAATAATGTTATTCATAAGACATTTTTAATTTATGAATCTAGACAATTAATGCCCATATGAGATAGATAGAAATTGAACAATGCAGTATAGTAGTATTTGTAAGAAAACTCAACCTCAATCAATCTCTACTCTTATTAAGAATCATTACAAACTTTTACTTTTCATTCAGCCAACAACCGCGACAAAAACCAAAAACCATTAACGTTCAATACAACAAAGAAAGGTGCTGATGGCAATCATAATTTAAAACAACCCAGCTAATCAATTTGGAAAGAAATATCGAAACAATTTGAGCGAAGTTGGATTCTCCAAAACTCCAAAGTATAAATCATTCAATGTCAAAATGTAAGCACAATTTGATTATGCAAGGTACGTCCGGCTAAGTCGCAGGAAAATTAAATTTTATAAGTGGATTTGTTGCGGCTAATGCGGAGAGAACGGGCCAATTTCGTTTCGTCTAGGGAGCGTCTTGATCGGTCGTTCGCTTTGCTATGTTTGCTCTATGATTAAAATAATCTTTTTCGTTTTAAACTGGATGTGAAGTAATTCTGATTTGATAAGATCGAATTGAAAGAATCTTAGAAGAGTTGAGAATCATACGCTCGGCACGAATTAAGCTTGCAACGGGGAAGTACCACACTACCAAAAAAGACCGGCGCAAAATAGTGGCATGCTGCTGTGTTTTGTTCGGTAAGTGAGGATATCGGAGGCCCATATTCCTTTACTATTATCCTTCCCCGAACTTTTCTTTATTCCTCTCGTCTATCCTTTCTTAATCCATTTATAGAGGCGTAAGGTCTGCAATGGAACTTACGCCTCTCCAAAAGTTCTATTACCGACGAAGACAAAAAAAAGCTTTTTTTGATATGTTGCAGCGATTCATTAATGATAATGAGAATCGAATTATTGGGGTAATTTTTATTCAAATATTATTTAAGGCTGTTGTTGTACAAAATGTTACATTTGATTTATTTTTGTGTCTTTTTTAAAGATCTAGATTATATTGAATGGAACATGTCCAGTGATCAATTTATTGTGGTAAGATGTCATATCAAATTCTAGGGGCACTTCGTTTTATTTATACGATACTATTCTTCAGAATGAAGCATATGTTTAGATGAGTTTTTAAACGCTTTGATTAAGGTTTTGAGCTTATCAAATATCTCCTATTTCTCGGGGTATGTTCAAGTCTCACCGTCATTGATCATTGGTGAAATATCACGCAGCATCTTTTGTTAGTCTGAAATTTTTTTCGCATTTTTAAGTTCGCTTGGGTTCAACATATAAAAGGCATTTTACCTCTTATTACGTGGATACTAAATTTCATCCATATTGATCCAGCAATTTATGCATTATCAATTCATTCATTCATATTTTTACGAGTTACAAAGGTATCCTCAGCAAAACCGAGAAATAGTTATAAGTCCCATAATATCGAGTGATAATATAGCAGATTTTATAAAAGAAATTTCAATGCAATTCAGTGTAATGTTAAGCTTTCTAAATACGTCTCTAACGAATCCACCACACACGCTTATTAAATAAAACAGCGCACTAAATCAATTGGTTTTTGCAGGTAACAAAGCATCGCAACTTTTTGCCACTATAATTTATTACCACATTAAATTTCCGGACTATTCGGAACATTCCTCATTCCGTACTTCCGCAGCAACATATCCAAAGTTAACGGTCGAATCGTACAAGAAATTGATAAATGTCCTTACCCGCAAGATCAAACAATTAGCGAATCGAATTATCCGAGATATAAATTTCCAAGCCCCTGGGACTCTTTTGTTATAGAAAGATGAAGTTTTCAATTTATTCTGAATAAAAAGTATGAGAGTTTTCATGCCAATTTAATAATTACGTGTAACGTGCCATAACTTTTATTTGCGCTGGAGATATTTATTTAAGAATATTGTTTATTTCATACACGAAGTGAGCATTTTTTCTTATAAATAATGAACGGATACAATTTTCTGATATTATTGTAGCAAGCAAAATGGGACATCTAACAGTGATTTTATCACGTATTAAATATACAGCTTGTACTTTTGATAGAGTGTGGGGCAGCTGGAACAGTCTCAGGAATGTGATTGTGGGGAAACTTATGGCACCATTCATGGGACACTGTGCGTACACTTGTCCATTCGAAATGATAGATTTACACATAAGGTGCACAGTCTTTTTACAATTTACTAATGTTAATTTATAAGTCAATAGCTGCGCCCCGCGGTTTCACCCGCGTAAGTCTGTATCTCGTAAGAATATCGGGATAAAAGTTGCCTATGTGTTATTCCACTTGTCCAGCTATCTACGTACCAAATTTCATTGCAATCGCTTTAGTAGTTTTTGCGTGAAAGAGTAATAAACATCCATACATGCATAAGTTTATAATATTAGTAGGATTTACTAACATGCATGGATCTCTGTCATTTAAAATAAATATCATTTCTATCATTTCGAATAGACAATCTACGTTAATATATGAGTACATTAAGGTTTATGAATAAAAATCAATGTTTTCTCTTCCCATCCAAAATCCAACCGTGCAAACCAGCACTTAACTTCCCATCAAAACGAATAACATTAAACGCAAAGCAATTCAAACACGGCTTTACGTGACAACAGATCGCGCAGACAACTTAATTGTTACTTTCCCTGATTCGTCCATTAGTTAACAATTCCAAAGGTGTATTGAGGAAAAGACTTGGCAAATAAAAATTTATTATTCCTCTTATTCCATCAATTGCGTCGATTCCTTTTGAATCTCGTTATTTTTGAGTGTTTCGCCTGTTGTTTTAAACCTGCTTGCTTTGTATGTTTAAGCTGTATTTTTGTGAAGATGTTTTTTTAGCGTCAATTATTTATGAAGTTTGCTTTTATTGAAGGCGGAGGGAAAGGTAGTAGGATTCCTGTGCGAAATAATTACATTTGTATATGGTTAAATGCTTCTATGAAATGAAGGTATAACATGATGTGGTAATTGTTACTCGATTTTTCCATATGAATATAACTTTTATATGAGAACCTTTTTAAAATAAAACAGATTAAAATTAAATGAATAAAAGAATGTCATCTGTCAAAACTTATGATGTCGTTCCTGAAGTGAGTACTCAAGCACACGAATTCAAATTTAAAATCAATGTTGTATTCTTCTGCGTAAATAAATGCTGTTT
Source organism: Zerene cesonia (assembly GCF_012273895.1). NCBI lineage: Eukaryota > Metazoa > Arthropoda > Insecta > Lepidoptera > Pieridae > Zerene > Zerene cesonia. Next base: position 433,219 of record NC_052105.1, on the reverse strand, counting down.
CTGTGTAACAAATAATAGTTTTCCATATATTTTTATGGAATTAACAGTTACACCTTAATATTTATTGATATACCTAAGTATAACTTAACATTACAACAAATATAAATATTTGTCGAATTAAACGTACATGATATTCACTAGGAAAGGCACCTCGGACCAAAAACTAAACAACGACAAAAAGGGGCGTTTTCTTTTGGCGTTATTTTACAAAAATGTATAGCAAAATGCTTGTTTATTTTGACTACAATACAATATCTAATGTGATATATAAGATGCCATTATGAATGAAAATATCATATTCATCAACTATTGGCTATGTCGCTAAGCACAATATTGCGGACGAAATATTGATTTCGTTTTGAATTTCTTTATAAGGAGTCAAGACTTATAAAATCGGACTCCGGACTTTTTTCCTCCGGACCGAATTCTCTCTGAACTCTCCCCTACCACAATTAACACTTAATTTTTCCACCTCCATTTCTCGGCTAATAAAATATCTGAATAGCGTAAATGCCGAGTCGCTCTCAGAGCAACCATCTTGCGTCGTCAAAAGCTGCTAATTTCGCCAGTCAATTATTCGCGCGCATGCAAACGCCTTTGTTATTCAAATTAAGAGCGCGCTGCAGTTCCGTAGCCTCGAATAACGCTACGTGTGGTTGCGTTATTGTATTTTGTAGCTTTTGTCCGCCCGCTGTCCTATAGAATAAGAGGTTTGGACCAACAATTTGGTGCTCACACAAATTTCGTGCTAGAGAAATTTAATATGGGAAAATATTTGCTATAAAGCTCCGAGGTAACTCTTCTGTAGAAAAACGTCTTTTATAATTAAAATATGATATGGTAATGAATAAATTGTTTCTAGGAACGGGTTCTGAATTGGGTTAAGTCGAGATTATGAAGGAACGTGGATTGTAAAAAACATCGAATAGCAAGAATAAATCATGATAAATGTATACGTAAGATGATACTATTAATATCGATTTGACATAAATATTTTACAGTATGTTGTAATACTCGTTTGTTACATATTTGTTATAGTCTAATTTTCAAAAACTCTTTGTTATAGTTTATGTAATATAATATCATAGCAACTGATTTCGTGTAATACTAATACAAAGCAGTTGCTTAAATTTCCACGTAATTACGTATACGTAACTCTGGGATCACGTAACTTGTATCACGTGTCAATCACCTACTGTGCTGCCTCATATCGTAATAATTTCATTATTTTTTGCTATTGGTAAGTCATTTACATATAACACTGATGTATATCATAAAACCTGGCGGGATATTAAAGTATTGACGTAAAACATCGATTTCGTGATATAATTTTTTTTTTTTAAACTAACCGCCTTCAAATTGTCAACACTGGACCAAATTTAAACAATACTATATGGTAGGTACCAGCTTTCAAATAAAAAAGAATCACAAAAATCAGTTCACCCAGTAAAAAGTTATGAGGCAACAAACATAAAAAATATAGTCGGATTGATAACCTTTTTCCTTTTTGAAGTCGGTTGAAAATTTACGAATGTTTGTGCTGTCATATATGGTTTAGTTGATTTACGTATTCGTGCGAATGAGTGTCCGACATGATATCAGTTTTGGCCCTATATCACAAATTATAAGATCAAGTGTGTATCTGATTATTACAGACTAGATGCTCGTCCCGGCTCCTCCCGGATATCAAGATTCCTGTTTTATCTCAAAGGAGCATTTAATCGAGATAAAAAATATCCTATCACCCAAGTCAGCTCATACCAAATTTCGTCAAAATCCGTTTCTACGTGATTGACAGACAAACATCCAAACAAACTTTCGCATTTATAATATTAGAATGATTTAAGTAGTTTAACAGCATCGATATCCAATCACAGTGGGTACTCGCTAATTGTGCTCAGAGATTAGTTACCATTGTTTACAATTGCCGAAGGGGACGCGCCATGTGCAGTGTTTCAACGACTCGATTCCATTCCAATTGTTTTGATTGAAATCGATCTGTTGTACCCAATCTTTTGGCAGAATTATCTTCATATACTCTATTGATTATATCATTTATCTTCCCAAATCAACGATCAAATACTTAATGGTTGGAATCGTTTTCTGATGAACTTTGAAATGCTTTTTCAGGTTTTAAATATTGTTACATAATACGATTTAAAAGTTATTTATGTTAGTCCAAATTGATTTAAATTTTAATGTCTTTTTTATAGATTGGTTATAGTTTATTGGTTTAATTAAATCTAAATTACATACTTTTTGTGTTATCACGTCATGTTAAGGTTATATAAACGTTGTTATAAACTACTTTTATTCCTGTCACAAATTCACAAAGAATTTCCGACGTGATTTTCCTCATCCCCATATATTATATTAACCTACACTATTATATCATATTAATTAATACCCACAGACCGTCAGTAACACATCCAAGTAGTTGAGTTATAGCTCAAGATTCACTGCTAACATATCAAGACGACAAGTAACTGCTAAATTCGTCCTTTACATACACTGATAAAATTGGAGGAGGTAGTATAATGTTTATCTTTAACTCGCAGTCCGCACTGGCTTCGCCCGTGGTATGTATATAGCCTACTGTAGCATTCAGGATCACGTGCATGAATGGTGGAAGAATTTTAGTCTATATATTTACACTACTACTAGTTAATGATTAGTCCTAAGATTCTGTGTATAATACTATGGGACTGACATAGTCAGTATTGACTCAAAGTCCCTAAACAAAATAGAATAAAAAAAAAGCCTAAGCTTAAGCTTTATGCTATTAAGTATAGATTAAAGTGTATTAAATTATTGCAATAAATATTGATTTAACATGATAAGCCTACCACCGATTAGTGTCTTAAATCATCTCTGCGTAATGGGATCTCACAGTTCATAAGGTATATAAAATTCGTAGTACCAGTTTTAGTTTAAGCTCCTTTAAATAATTATAGTACATTAAGTCATTGAGATCATTTCGCTTTATAGTGATACAGTACAGGCAGCTTCTCGAACACGACACTAAGTGCCTGTAATGCGTTACATGGAAGAGAGGATTAACAACGTAGTTTATCAGTCTATGGAGGCTGCTGCCTTCAGGGTCTCGATTCCTCGCTGAACATGCTTTAAAATTGAGAAATTTTGAAAGAATAGAAAAAATTTGATCACGAGGCGGGATTCGAACTCGCCTCTTTTTGCCATACCGTAGCAACGCCTAGCCTCTCGGCCACCCGTGATCTCGCCTCAGCAATCGAATTTCTCCTACTCTTTTACCCCACGCCATCTATTGAGCCAAACAAGAACTATCACAACCAATACGAAACATCATTTCAATGCTATAAAACTATAAATTATATTTTCCTCCTCCTTTTGATTTGACTGACACGTAAGTTGTCCATAATTCCCTACAATCACATCGAACTTTTACCACATCTCCGTAATGTGGAGCGAGTTGGCAAGTAAGTGAATAGTTGCAGAGGAAGTTGTTACTTAGTCGGTAAGTAAGCCGGACTGTGGTAGCTCTGACCTAGGGCCTCGTGTACTCTTATTGCTAGAATGGTTGTAACTTAATATTATTTGGTCGGGTATTGGTAGGACTTTGTATTCATATAACAACAAGCTTATGTCATGGTATAATTTTGTAAGACAATAACGTTTTTATGTTGTATTCTTCATATCGTGACTTGTAAGTTGTGTTTACTTGAAATAACGGTACTAAAAAAGCTGCAAGGCCCGTTGAATATGCATAAAGAATTGAAAAGCCGCCTGTGGTTTTATAATTTTTATGTTACTATTAGATATCTTTGTTTTTTTTTAAGATTTATGCAACAGAAACCTATTTTCCAAATTTTTGATAGTACACAGTTTTACAAACGAAATTTTGTAACTGAATAATATAGTGTAACTAGCTGCACCCGGCAAACGCTGTTCTGCCTTACTCTTATCATTTAGGGGTATGAAAAATAGATGTTGGCCGATTCTCATAGATACCGGATAAGCACAAAAAATTTCATCAAAATCTCTCAAGCCGTTTCGGAGGAGTATGGCAACGAAAACTGTGACACGAGAATTTTATATATTAGATGTATAATATGTGTGTTTATTCTTTTGTCAATTGAAGGAACGTCCAAGGAACTAGTTCTAATTTAAAAATTATTTTTGCGTAATATAGTCCATCTATCGAAAAAGGCTGGCTACATAAAATCATAACATCTGCGACCAGGAGCAGAGCGGTGATAAAAATATTGCAAGTAAGTTGATTTTAAGAATGGACGAAGCTCTATAAATGATAGGAATGGATTCTATGTATACATTTTAATAAGGACAATGATTTCATCAAACATATTATGATGGTATTGTACAGTTAATTTTCCAGTACATATAATCGATTATAAATTCCGTATTGGCAAAATAACAGCCTGTTAGTACATACTTTTGAAGTTGTATCTTTACAAAACAAACATACAAATGTACATTCAGTTTGATTATTTATCCAATAAACTAAATGTTATTTCACATGAAACCTTCCATCGAATCGGATGAAAAATATGCAGCTATTGGAGAATTCTGCAACGTGCACTTGGTAAGCGTGTGTTTGTTCAAGTAAATTCGATACAGTGGCATGTTGAGAGCACTTGAGATGTACCGAATCGTAAACATTGATATTTGTTTAAAAGCATTACCTAAACCTGCATGGAGTTTAGGAAGTGACGCAAGTAATTCTATCTTGCTGTGGGGTGGTTTCATACATTTTGCTTATATTTAACGTATGTATGTATCTTCTATTATGTATAGATTATATACTTGCTAAATTTAACACAATACGAAGGTACGGATTATATTTAAAATATGTTTAAAATTAATGAAATAGTGAATATGAAGGTTGTGAGCATATATGATATTTTCTGAAACAAATATATGCTATAACAGGTTTCCGTCCGCGGCTTTACCCATGTGGTCAAATAAATAAATAATTTATTTGTTAAATAGTGGTAAAACAGAAAATCCTCATGAGAATGGAATGTTTCACCTCTATATCTCCTAACAAAAAATCATATAATAGAAATGCTCCTGTGCGACATGAAAGAAAGACAAACAAACAGACACTGTAACTTCTATATTTTCCTTTCCTTTTCTGAACTATTTACCAAATAGAAATCGTTGCTTGTTTGATCATATCGCCACTTCTGCACGTGCTATATTTCGAGACACCTATCTCTTTCCCAACTAAAATGACTCAACTGATACACATGTTAACAATACCACTTTATTTTATTCATACACATGAATATATTCTCTAGCTGCGTAGTAAGAGAGGGTGTTTCGGCGTGAATAATATTGTAATTTGGAGGAATAGCTCGACCACCGGCACGGAAATATCGCGAGCATTTCATTTCATTGTTTGAATCTATCTAGCGTCTAGGTGCCGTATGTAGGGTGACTGCGGCACTAGCTCTTGCGTTTGGGACCTAGAATCAACCGCCGTGTCCAATTAAGTTTGACCAGATGTGCTTAAAATGGTGATGTCTATATTGGAACTGGAGTTAGCTTTTGGAACATTTAATTATTATTGTTTGTTTTGTGATCGTAGATGAAATAATATGATATTATATATAGGTGTAAGTGTACATAAGGAAGAAAACTTCACACAACAATGTTTTATAATGGATGTGGGCAGATTACATTGGTTTATTCTTTTTTATTTGAATTTTGAATAGACTCAATAATCCTTTTATATGTTGAAGGAAATAAGATGATACATGTTATTTGTTAAAATATGATAAGAAAATATGAATTTCCTCTTTATTAAATTGCTTATTTGGAAATTATTAAAAGTAAGACAGTGCTTAGTAAACAATTTGGGTTATATTTCACGTGAACCACTTTCAAAACTAATTACGTTTAATAGCGGTTTCAGACGACTTGGGACGGTCCGTGTCCAGGTCTAGAAACAGGCACCCTGGTATCAGCTCGCAGCGGCCCGCTTTTGTTCCGGCTGACGGCGCCGTATGATTCCACGTTAGTTCAGTGATTGCTTTTTGACGTTCCCATAGTTTTGGTTCGATACCAGCGCTGATCGGCTGCTGCAGGGCTGGGGAACCTTTCGTGCAATATTAATCTAGAAAATCTGTAAATAAATCCAGGTCACTTCATTAAACTATTTTATGCAATAAATTTGCTTAAGATGTTTTATTCAACGTTATAATTATACTTACTGTATTAAGTAACAGGGGGGGTTGAATGATACAAGCTGTGTTCATATAATTCTGCAGTTATAATTATCTTATTTATTAATGAGAAGTAAATAAAGAAGCTTTAAAGTTTATTATTGTCTTGTGTTTTATTAAAATATACACTCACTCGTTATCCTTTACCTGACATTTAGTAAATCAAATAATTTGTTAACCGACCTATAAAAATTACAAATATATCTTGGCATTCATTACTTTTATGTTTTGATTCAGTCGTAAATGATCATTTTAAAAGATCATCATACGTCAATAATAATTGGTTAATAAAAACATATGTCTATAAAACAAAAAAAAAAAAAAATTAAAACCAAGACAATTACATTAATGAAGTGTTTACCAAAGGTTGATGTTCTCTGCAATAGCGCTCAATTGCATTCATATCTCTATTTGTTCTCTAAACGATTTTATGCTTGATATGAATATTGGCTTTCGTGTGATCCATTTCAATTGTTATTTGAAGAAAGCCTGTATCGTGTATGGGGTGTAGCTTTCACTAAAACTTTCTCATCATTTTTCGTCTCCTCATATTTTTTTCTTTAAACAAGCTTTTTTCATCTATTTTAAGATTTATATAATCAAAGGTGTAATACAAACAGTTTACTATCCTCGTGTAAGACCTCATCTATACCATTATTTTCTTCTTTCCGCTTTGTCTTCGTGTCCCATGACTTTGAACAAACATTTCTATAACAATATCAAAATAAAATGCTTTTAAAGAGAAAGTTGCATTGAATATAAATAGAATCGAAGTTCATGAAATAATCTTAAAGAATAATAGAATTTAGTAGAAGTTTGCGCACAGTTACAAATCCCAGGTGAATTTTTAAGTAAACAGACAAACAAAACAAGCACAAAGGGAATGCGTTCCAGCCGCCGTTTGTTCAAATAATGTTCAGATCTATTGGTTTGCTTGTTCGCTGTGTTTGTGAATATTTTGAAATGTTTGCCGAGATATCGAACTTTCTTTTCAGTATCGATTTTTTGGCGATGTTTCTAGAAGGTTTCCTAGTTTAATGATGTGATGGTTGATGCTAAGTTATATATATATTACTTATCTGGCGCGGATCCCTGAAAAATAAAAATATTTTTACATCTCCCTACCACTAAAATGGGTTCCCCCCACGGCATAAATAGGAGCAAGCTTTATAGAGCAAGTATATAAAAGAGAAGTCAGTTTCGCGGCACAATAATATTAAACCCACTTCGTATTTCTGGAGTAAATTATTACTTATTTGACACATACAAGCTCATAACTCTAATCTGATGAAGAGCGATGAATATATTACGTTAGAACGTGAGTCATTTTGTCAGAAAGATGTTTGTAAATTTTAATAAGTCTTGCTGATACCATTATATTATTATGGATTCATTATTTTATATATTTTCCCTTGAATATGAATGTGTGTATCTATTTATGTACGTAAATTGTAAGTTTATTTATGTATGTTTGCTAAATGTTTAAGTTAAATTTACAACTTTAGAATTATATGATAGGGTTTCTAGGGAGTAAAAAAATAAAGCAAGAAATACCCATTACGTTTGTGGATGATCCTAAGGGGTTTTAAATGTAACACAACATTAAGTTTTACGCGATATCTGTCTGTAGAAACTGCTTTTCGAACCAGTGGTAAATTATCAATATTAATCTATGTTATATTGGATAAATAAATGAGTTTGATTTAATGTATTCAAATATTAGTAAGGATTGAATTCGGGAACGATATCTTTTATGCTTACAAATTCCACATCCATTGAAACCACCCCAAATACATATAAAATCCCTCATGTAAGTTTTACAAGTAAATAATTATTACATTTAGTTTTTCATCGTATTGCTAACGAAAACATGGTGGAATCTTTTCAGAAGCAATTATCAAGTTTCAAAGAAAACAGCGGTGCTCAGAGTTCCCACAAACCGCGAACAGGCTCGTTTAATTAAATTTCAATTAAAATAATAAAGTTGCTCGCAACTTGTGTAAGAACAAACAAAAATCTTACGGTTCGCGTCATCTTGATATTTATTTAGAAAGTTACTGACGAATCTCGGGCAAGTTTTGACACGGTTTTGGATTCTTTCGAAAGCGTATGTTGATTTTTTGTTGCGTATAATAAATCGATTTTTGATTTTTTGTGAATGTATTCTCCCAGTATTTTTTTGTGTTTGATTATACGCGAGTATTATTCATTTAGAAATTAAATACTTTTTAACGGATTTTAAACGCGATTTATTAATTATATTATTAATGCGACGTTTTGAACACTTTACAGCGGAGGCAGTCTCCCCGTCCGTCGTATTTAAAATCTGTTAAAAAGCCTTTGATTTCTAAATGTATTCTCCAATTTGCTATCCTCTTTTAATATATTATATAAGTATGATATTAACTATATGCATGTTAGTGGTTGTGCTGGTACTTAAGTATTCAGACAGAAAGGTTAAATGACGTGTATATACCTATGACGTGACTGTATACCTATACGTTCCCTTAAAAATTAAATCATATCCACGAAAAGTTAATCGACATTATTTGTGTATAACCAGTTAAAACCACTTTATAGTGCTTGATGAAGAAACGGTATATTATAACACTTTGGACTAGTGTTATTTTCATATCTTCTATATTTAAAATGAGGTAAAAAACACGTTAAGTATTGATATTATGAAGACCATTAAAAGTTTCGAATATATTGATAAATTCTTCTGCCAGCTGGTCCTTACATTACACGTGACATGGTAAAAATAGCTGTTAGTAAAAGCTTTTTATTTCAAATTGTATTTCAAGTTAATTTAGGTATACAACATTTGTTATAAGAACTATGAAGATTGTCTTATGTTTGGGTATTTGTGCTAGCATTACTAAATACGCGATGTCACAATCGTTTTTTCAGAATAGGTTAACTGCGAGTGGCACGTGATTTCCAATATTATATTATATTATATAGAAATAATACATAGTGGAAAGATACTTCCGTCTAAGATACAGGCACAACCAAGTTTAGACGCCTAGTGTCCATAGTTTTAAGTTTTTGGTTCAAGCTAATATTCGGTGTAGATAAATAAATATTTTTATTATTATGTGTTTAGGTTATACATGTGTTTATAGTTATATAATTTCTTCATAACGCCACAGTAATAGGTCATTTTATAATAAACTAGCAGTCCACTTGGACCTCACGTGTGGTTTATTTCCTATTTTATAATTACATTGTGCATTAAGAAAAACGTGAAAAATAATTTAGACCAATTAGTCGTGCCGATTCATTGTTATTTAAAATAGATCTGCAATGCGCTTTCACAAATATTCCAAGAACTATAGTATAGTGGACGTGACTATTAAAATATTAAATTAACATTATTTAAATTATAACTGAAGTTGCTGAGAAATAATTACCATACTCATTCGTAGTATTTATTAATTATTCGACTTAATAAAATAACTTGTTATGATTTCAAATTAAAAGATCGGATGCTTATCAATAAATTAATTCGGTAAACGAATTCCTGTTAAACATTAATTCCCACCAAAAAACCAGCTTTATATTTGCCCATTTCCTGAAATTCACAACGGTCGAACTTACGAAAAAATACCCCCGTAAAATTTACATAAAAACAACTCGTACAAACTCTCAGTTAATAATTGTATATCGCGGACAAAAGCGACCCTCCTCACTTCCCTCCCTTTCCTTTTTTAATCCGAAACTTATGACCGTGTGAATACAGCATGGGTTAATATCGTATTTTATTGGACCCGTTTCGGGACGGTCGGTGTGAAGCCTTTGGCCTCGATGTTACGTGGAAGATAAAATGGCCGCCGGTAGGACGGTTTGTTTCAGCGATGAATGAGGTTTTTTATTCGTTTGTTTGGAAACTATTTTGCTGTTTGTGGTTCTATAAAGCAGGTCTTGATTACAATTTGCATTTTATTATTTATTCTGTTATAATTTACAATTTTATATCATCTAATACTGTACACCTATTTTGATAAGGTTAAGACTAATTTAGATTTTTATACTCAAACATTACCCGACTGAATATGGGTGTATGTCAATCTGTCTGTATATTTTTCAATTGTTTAGTTGTCTTCACACACACAGACACACACACACGTAATGTTCATTAATAATGACCGCCGAAATTTCACACCCGCCGATAACAAAACGTTCAATAATGAAATGGGATGTGTAAAGTTGCGTTGTAAATTCAATTGATAAGCGTGTAGAAAGTTCTGGAATCACATCCTCTTATTGGACGGCGAAATTTATTTGATCCCGGTTCTGGAAGCTTCCACGAAATCGTTTTATTGATTCTTCTAAAAGTGTATCAGATGAATTAATAGTACGATACGAACAAAGCGAAATCTTTGGAACGCAGATATTGTGTTTAATTGATACCATCCAATATATTTTATTTGACGAAGGTTTTTGTTATTGGCGTGTAGAGGTTTTATAAATGATTATTTAGAAATTAAAAACTTTTTATCGGATTTTATACGCGATTTGTTCATTACATTATTAACCGTTTATAATCGCGTTAAAAAGTTTTAATTTCTTAATGTATAATACTCGCGTAAAATCAAACACAAGAAAATTATTATTTCTTTTTTGTTATAGAATGAACGTTTCATTGCAAATGCATGGTTTTTTAATCTCTTATTAATTAATCCGTAACTATGCCATTGCATTTTCAATTTCTTTGCATAAAGCGGATATGTAAAATGTCTGTCATGATTCGTCAGAGCTACAGTCCACATTTATGATAGACCAAGTGTGTTTGTTTCAAGTACTTGCCTCTCATCTCGGTTCATTTGGGATTAAAACAAAATAAAATATAGTCAATAGATAACGCTCTCTCTAACACTCATAGATAACGCTATCTATTGGTAAAATAATTTTCAAAATCGCTTCACTAGATCCTGATATTACTCTTTACAACGACACAGACTCACAAATTCTAACCACCAAATCAAAAACTTATTTATAAAATTAGTATAAAAGTATCTTTCCCATATCACCCAAGCCCAATATTAGCCAATAAGCGTAAAAATCCTTCCTCAATACGATGAGCGTTATTCAAATGTATTTAAATTGGAAAGATAAGCCAGCCATTTACAATGGTTGACACCCTATTGCTTGTCGTTTAAGCACCGACGAATAGCGTAAGGTGTGGACACACTTGCGCTGCTAACTAAGTATAATCTTGGTACAACCTTACATCTTTATTTATATGGGTTGAGGATTTAGATCTTCATCATCATCATCATCATCAGCTAATATATGTTCCCACTGCTGGGACACAGGCCTCCTATGAGGGTTCAGGCCATAATCCACCACGCTGGCCTAGTGCGGGT